>NC_143046.1:28307500-28607500 GCF_057628025.1 Oncorhynchus mykiss
TCCCTCTCTCTCTCTCCCCCTCTTTCTCCCCCTCTCTCTCCCCCTCTCCCCCTTCTCTCTCACCCCCTCTCCCTCTCTCTCTCTCCCCTTTCTCTCTCCCTCTCTCTCTCCCCCTCTCTCTCTCTCTCTCTCTCCCTCTCTCCCCCTCTCTCTCTCTCCCTCTCTCCCCCTCTCTCTCTCTCCCCCTCTACCACTCTCTCTCTCTCTCCCTCTCTCTCTCTCCCCTCTCTCTCTCCCTCTCTCTCTCCCTCTCTCTCTCCCTCTCTCCCTCTCTCCCCCTCTCCCTCTCTCCCCCTCTCCCTCTCTCCCCCCCTCTCTCTCCCCCCTCTCTCCCTCCCTCTCTCTCCTTCCATACCTTCTGTTGTGGCTCCAGCAGTGACTGGATCTTCTTGAGGTGGTAGCTGATGGCTTTCCTCAGGTCCTTCTCTCTCATGTTACTGAGCAGAGTGGGTGAGATGAAGCTGTCCAGACCAAACTCTTTCCTGTCACAGTACACACAGGAGACAATATGAGTGTGTGTGTGTGTGTGTGTGTGTGTGTGTGTGTGTGTGTGTGTGTGTGTGTGTGTGTGTGTGTGTGTGTGTGTGTGTGTGTGTGTGTGTGTGTGTGTGTGTGTGTGTGTGTGTGTGTGTGTGTGTGAGTGTGTGTGTGTGTGTGTGTGTGTGTGTGACTCACGTGATGCTCCTGATAGAGGTCCGGGTGGAGCCTATACTGTTCAGTCTCTCGTGCATGTGCAGGGCAGCCAGACGCAGTGCAGTGTTACACTTCATCTCCACCGCAAACCTCTCCTGTAGAACGTCCCCGACGCTCTGACAACACACACACACATACCAAAGAATGACACACACAAGGAAGACGTGTTCTTTCCTTCACCATAAATCACTCCCTGAAAACCCTGATTCTGTCACCCGAAGGTGACGGCAACCATCGCCGAGGGAAGATGTTTAGGGGTGTGAGGATGTTTTGTCGACTCAGCAGGCAGCTATATCAGTCCACTAATACAGGACTACTAAAGGCCAACCTTATTTTTATTTCAGATTTTTTTGTACACTTTTTTTTCTGAATTCATTTTTTAAATTGTGATTCATCAGGGGGTGCTGCAGCCCCCTCAGCAACACTACTTCCTGCGGCTATGCACACTAGTCTTTTAAAGAAAACACTGCTCACCTGAATGCAAGCTAGACAGGTTCTCGTGGCTATAGGTACAGGTGAAAGTACAGGCAGACTAGTTACAGGCACTGAACATGGTCGTCTAGGCCTGCAGGTAGATGTGGCTCACCTGCAGGAAGAGGTACTCGAAGGCGGTGGGGTCTTCCTGTAGCAGCTCCAGGGGGTCTCTGGGAATGAAACACACCCTGAACAGACACCTGTAGTCATGGCTGCTGTTCTCCTTCTTCTGCACCACCTGGAGACACAAGGTCACATAGAGGTGAATAGTCTGAGATTCATAGTGACAGACTGCACTGGCTAGACAGGTTGAGGCTGTGTGGGTGTTCTCCTCACCCTGTGTATGAACTCGTCCTCGTGCAGCAGCAGTAGCTTGGTGATGCTGTACTGCTGTTCCAGCACCAGAGCAAAGTAGTCAATGCAGTGGATAGACAACTTGTCCTTCAGAGTCACAACGATGTCCTGCAACAACGAAACAACAGCATATCTCCGTCAACTAACACCAGGTAAGGTATTTTGCAAAGGTTGCCTGACAAATGAATACTTCTGTTAGCGCTAATGGGGAAGTGAGTCATGCAAACAGCACAGGATAACAAGCACGAGTGATTCTACGGCATCAAATCAGAACATGTGTAGGTAAATGTAATACATGTTATATCCGTACTTTGACAGTGGTGGTAGTGTCAAACTTGAAGGCCTTGGTCTGTCCGTTCTCCAGATACACCTTCAGAACATTGGGAAGGAACAGAAGAGAGTTCCCCTGCAGGACAAAAAAAATAGAGGATGAGAGAGAGTGACAGAGAGAGAATGAGAGAGCGTGAGAGAGAGAGCGAGAGAGAGAGAAAGAGAGAGAATGAGAGAGAGAGAAAGAGAGAGAATGAGAGAGAGAGAAAGAGAGAGAATGAGAGAGAGAGAAAGAGAGAGCGAGAGAGAGAGAGCGATAGAATGAGAGCGAGAGAGAGAGAGGGTCCTGACCTGAGTGTGACCGTTGACAACCACTTCCTCTGCAAAGCGTACTTTGATCGGGTTACTCCTCAGACGAGCCCTCTTCTCTGCCGACATGATGGACGACTTAGGACCCTGACACATAGAAACACCATTATGTCATCACACACACACACACACACACACACACACACACACACTTACTGTCATGTTCCTTAGGATGGTCATTGTGACAAAGTCCTCCAAGTTCCTAAAGAAACACAGAGACAAGATGTTTCTGTCCAGCAGTCACGTAAACATTTGCATTTGACATTTGACATTTGACCTGACTGACTTAGCATTTGACCTGTCACACCCTCAAACTCACACACACAATCACACAGACATTATGAAAGTATGCTTTCAGAACTGGAAGGGAGTCCTAGTCCCAGTAACCTGTCTGTACTCTCTAATCTAGTGAGCATATAGAGACTGAGAACCAGAGAGAGAAAACAGAGTGAGGAGCAAAGAGAATAAAAAGAGAGAAAACAGAGTAAGGAGGAGAGGGAGAGATAACAGTGAGGAAGTTAGGGAATAAAGAGAGAGATAACTGTGAGGAACAGAGGGAATAAAGAGAGAGATAACAGTGAGGAAGAGAGGGAATAAAGAGAGAGATAACAGTGAGGAAGAGAGGGAATAAAGAGAGATAACAGTGAGGAAGAGAGGGAATAAAGAGAGAGATAACCGTGAGGAACAGAGCGAATAAAGAGAGAGATAACCGTGAGGAAGAGAGGGAATAAAGAGAGAGATAACCGTGAGGAACAGAGGGAATAAAGAGAGATATAACAGTGAGAAAGAGAGGGAATAAAGAGAGAGATAACAGTGAGGAACAGAGGGAATAAAGAGAGAGATAACAGTGAGGAAGAGAGGGAATAAAGAGAGAGATAACAGTGAGGAACAGAGGGAATAAAGAGAGAGATATCAGTGAGAAAGAGAGGGAATAAAGAGAGATATAACAGTGAGGAACAGAGGGAATAAAGAGAGAGATAACAGTGAGGAACAGAGTGAATAAAGAGAGATAACAGTGAGGAAGAGAGGGAATAAAGAGAGAGATAACAGTGAGGAACAGAGGGAATAAAGAGAGAGATAACAGTGAGGAAGAGAGGGAATAAAGAGAGAGATAACAGTGAGGAAGAGAGGGAATAAAGAGAGAGATAACAGTGAGGAACAGAGGGAATAAAGAGAGAGATAACAGTGAGGAAGAGAGGGAATAAAGAGAGAGATAACAGTGAGGAACAGAGGGAATAAAGAGAGTGATAACAGTGAGGAACAGAGGGAATAAAGAGAGAGATAACAGCGTTAGTTACCTGGTGATGTCTTGCAGCTGTTCATAGCTGAGATGGTCCACCAGCAGGTCATTGATCTGTAACACCTGATCTCCAGGGTACAGTATCCCATCTGCCGGGCCTCCTACACACACAGAGGACAAAAAGTTATATAGTTCAACACAGTCACATGTGCTTACAGTAGCTCCTCTGGGGAGGCATACGAGGGTTAACATTATTCTGGGTCCTTGCCAACCTCTCTGCCAGTCTTTCTGGATCATTGCCAGCCTCTCTGCCAGTCTCTCTGTCAGTCTCTCTGTCAGTCTCTCTGCCAGTTTCTCTGCCAGCCTCTCTGCCAGTCTCTCCGCCAGCCTCTCTGCCAGTCTCTCTGCCAACCTCTCTGCCAGCCTCTCTGCCAGACTCTCTGCCAGTCTCTCTGCCAGTCTCCTTGCTTTCTCTGGTTGGTTATTTATACTCATTTGTCTTCAGGCCAGAGAGCAGGACTGAGGCACAGCAGTTACTCTGCTGCCCACTCTCTCCACACACACACACACACGCACACACACACATACACACACACCCCTCCGCCTGCCCAGCAAAGCCCTGTCCCTGATCCCACTCTACTAACCACTGACAGCATATGGCACTATCACACACACACACACACACATACACACACACACACACACACACACACACACACACACACACACACACACACACACACACACACAGTCTTGCGCAGCTAACCTTGCGAGTACATACAATTCATTCCTAAACCTAATTCTAACCTTAACCCTAAACCTAATTCTAACCTTAACCCTAAACCCACTAGAAATAGCATTTAACCTTGTGGGGACGAACAAAATGTCCCCAGTTGGTTTCACAATGTCAGGTCTGCCAACCCCCTGATCCAATACCCTGATCCCTACAGCTCCACTCTCTCTCCTTTTCTCTCTCCCCTTCCTCGCGTCACACTCTCATCTCACTGCCTCTCACACTCCTCCCTCTCTTTTACCCACCATCTCTCTAACTCTCTCTTTCTCTCTCTCTCACGCTCCTCCCTCTCTTTACCCACCATCTCTCTCTTTCTCTCTCTCTCTAACTCTCTCTTTCTCTCTCTCTCACGCTCCTCCCTCTCTTTTACCCACCATCTCTCTCTCTAACTCTTTCTTTCTCTCTCTCTTGCTCTCTCTCTCTTGCTCTCCCTCTCTGTCTCCCTCCCTCCCTCCCTCCCTCCCTCCCTCCCTCCCTCCCTCCCTCCCTCCCTCCCTCCCTCCCTCTCTGTCTCCCTCTCTGTCTCCCTCTCTGTCTCCCTCCCTCTCTGTCTCCCCCTTCTCTCTCCCTCTCTCTCTGTCCCCCCTCTCTCTCTCCATCCCTCTCTCTCCCTCTCTCTCTGTCCCCCCTCTCTCTCTCCATCCATCTCTGTCTCCCCCTCTCTCTCCCTCTCTCTATCTCCCCTTCTCCCTCTCTCTCCCCTCTCCCTCCCTCTCCCACTCTCTCTCTCCCCCTCCCTCTCCGTATCTCCCCCTCCCTCTCTCTCTCTCTCTCTCCCCCTCTCTCTCCCCCTCTCTGTCTTCCCCTCTCTCCCTCTCTCTCCCTCTCTGTCTCCCCCTCTCTCTCCCTCCCTCTCTGTCTCTCCCCTCTCTCTTTCTCTCACTCCCCCCTCTTTCTCTCACTCCCCCCCTCTTTCTCCCTCCCCCCTCTCTCCCTCCCTCTCTGTTTCCCCCCTCCCTCCCTCCCTCTCTGTCTCCCCCTCTCTCTCTCCCTCCCTCTCTGTCTCCCCCTCTCTCTCCCTCTCCCTCTCTGTCTCCCCCCTCTCTCTTTCTCTCACTCCCCCTCTCTTTCTCTCACACCCCCTCTCTCTCTCTGCAGCAAGTTGTGATTATTGGGCTGGGGGCAGCAGGGTACTTCTCAGGGTATTGATCAGGGTATTGGTCAGGGTATTGGATCAGTAGATTCTACAGAGAGGAAAGAAACACACAGCTCAGCAAGGTGTGTGTGTGTGTCCAACTAAATGAAGAGTGATCAAATCTAAAAAGGATGAGCAAGTGGCTCTGTTGTTTCACTGGCTTTTCTGGCACAGTGCCTGGCATTCTAAATGCCAGGAGAGGGTTGGTGTGTGTGTGCGTACGCACACATGTGTGTGTGCATGTGTTTGTGTGTGCCTAAATCTGTCTTGCTGTGGGCGAGTCTACTGCGGCATGATGAAGCAGGTGGCCACATTTCAGAGAGAGCGTTCACTCTCTCGCTCTCTCAGACACACACGCGCACGGCCTACCTGCAGCCACGTCCCTGACCAGCAGAGGGTGCTGTTTGGAGAGGGAGAACCCATGACCGCTGGAGTCCAACACCGGGTCTCTGACGATCTGAACCGTTAGCCTCACCGGGAAGTTCTGACTGGTCACGCTGCCAGACCGGTTGGACCTCCCATCCCCAAGGATCCGCTCTCTGAGAGGTCAAACAGGGGTTAAATAGGGGTTAGAGGTCAGGGGTTATTGGGAGTGGCAGAGCAGCTGGTGTGATACTATGTGAGTAAAGTATTTGTGTAAAACATTGAATTAGATTCACTACAGAGGGCTAAAGGCATCCCCTTCCATCTCTGTCAGCTGTTTCTGACGTGTTTACTAGCATGACTAACAGGTGGCCCGTCCACACACTTCATTCTATTGTGGGACTGCAAACCTCTTGACATCAAATCTCTGTAGGTTTCTCTGTCTGTGAGTTCCCCTATCTGTGAATGTGTGTTCCTCTATCTGTGAATGCATATGCCTCTCATGTGTTGATACTGTACCTGCTGAGTGATTCGCGGGTGCGTCTGATCAACGTCCCCACCACCTGCTGCACCCGGGTGGCCCTACGGCTACGAGACAGAGACCGACTCCTACTCCTCTCTTTCTCCTCCATTTAACTACACAGACAGACAGACAGACAGACAGACAGACAGACAGACAGACAGACAGACAGACAGACAGACAGACAGACAGACAGACAGACAGACAGACAGAGAGAATAAAATTGAAAACTTAGTCAGTTGCACACAACTGAAATATGTGTTTCACATTTCATCCAACACCTCTAAATCAGAGAGCTGCAGTGGGCTGTCTTAGTTTACATCAGCACCCAGTTGTTGTTAACCGCCTTGCTCAATGGCAGATTTCCCCACCTTGCCGGTTCTGGGATTTGAACCAGCAACCTTTCAGTTACTGGCTCAACACTCTTACACTCGCCCAGTGGTCAGATGAAGCAGATGCTAAACTACAGGACTGTTTTGCTATCACGGACTGGAACATGTCCCGGGATTCTTCCGATGGCATTGAGGAGTACACCACATCAGTCACTGGCTTCATCAATACTTCATCATACCCCAACCAGAAGCCATGGATTACAGGCTACATTCACACTGAGCAAAAGGGTAGAGCTGCCGCTTTCAAGGTGCGAACTCTAACCCGGAAGCTTATAAGAAATCCTGCTATGCCCTGCAACGAACAATCAAACAGGCAAAGCGTCAATACAGGGCTAAGATTGAATCATACTACGACGCTCATCTTATGTGGCAGGGCTTGCAAACTATTACAGACTACAAAGGAAAGCACAGCTGTGAGCTGCCCAGTGACACAAGCCTACCAGACGAGTTAAATCACTTCTATGCTCGCTTCAAGGCAAGCAAAACTGAGGCATACATGAGAGCATCAGCTGTTCCGGACGACTGTGTGATCACGCTCTCCGTAGCCGACGTGAGTAAGACCTTTAAACAGGTCAACATTCACAAGGCTGAGGAGCCAGACGGATTACCAGGACGTGTGCTCCAGGCATGTGCTGACCAACTGGCAGGTGTCTTCACTGACATTTTCAACCTGTCCCTGATTGAGTCTGTAATACCAACATGTTTCAAACAGACCACCATAGTCCATGTGCCCAAGAACATGAAGGCAACCTGCCTAAATGACTACAGACCCGTAGCACTCATGTCTGTAGCCATGAAGTGCTATGAAAAGCAGGTCATGGCTCACATCAACACCATTATCCCAGAAACTCTAGACCCACTCCAATTTGCATACCACCCAAACAGATCCACAGATGATGCAATCTCTATTGGACTCCACACTGCCCTTTCCCACGTGGACAAAAGGAACACTTATGTGAGAATGCTATTCATTGACTTCAGCTCAGCGTTCAACACCATAGTACCCTCAAAGCTCATCACTAAGCTAAGGATCCTGGGACTAAACACCTCCCTCTGCAACTGGATTCTGGACTTCCTGACGGGCCGCCCCCAGGTGGTGAGGGTAGGTAGCAACACATCTGCCTTGCTGATCCTCAACACTGGAGCCCCACAGGGGTGCGTGCTCAGTCCCCTCCTGTACTCCCTGTTCACCCATGACTACATGGCCAGGCACGACTCCAACACCATCATTAAGTTTGCAGATGACACAACAGTGGTAGGCCTGATCACCAATAATGACGAGACAGCCTATAGGGAGGAGGTCAGAGACCTGGCCGGGTGGTGCCAGAATAACAACCTCTCCCTAAACGAAACCAAGACTAAGGAGATGATAGTGGACTACAGGAAAAGGAGGATCAAGCACACCCCCATTTTCATTGACAGGGCTGTAGTGGAGCAGGTTGAGAGCTTCAAGTTCCTTGGTGTCCACATCACCAACAAACTAGAATGATCCAAACACACCAAGACAGTCGTGAAGAGGTCACAACAAAGCCTATTCCCCCTCAGGAAACATTAAAGATTTGGCATGGGTCCTCAGATCCTCAAAATGTTCTATAGCTGCAACATCGATTGCATCACTGCCTGGTATGGCAATAGCTCAGCCTCCGCCTGCAAGGCACTACAGAGGGTAGTGCGTACGGCCCATTACATCAATGGGGCTAAACTGCCTGCCATCCAGGACCTCTACTCCAGGCGGAGTCAGAGGAAGGCCCTAAAAATTGTCAAAGATCCCAGCTACCCCAGTCATAGACTGTTCTCTCTACTACCGCATGGCAAGCGATACTGGAGTGCCAAGTCTAGGACAAAAAGGCTTCTCAACAGTTTTTACCCCCAAGCCATAAGACTCCTGAACAGGTAATCAAATGGCTACCTGGACTATTTGCATTGTGTGTCCCCCCCGAACCCCTCTTTTAACCTGCTGCTACTCTCTGTTTATCATATATACATAGTCACTTTAACTACACAATACATACTACCTCAATTGGCCTGACCCCCCAGAGCTCCCACACATTGGCTAACTGGGCTATCTGCCACCCACCACCCTCCAACCCCTCTTTTACGCTACTGACACTCTCTGTTCATCATATAGGCATAGTCACTTTAACCATATCTACATGTACATACTACCTCAATCAGCCTGACTAACCGGTGTCTGTATGTAGCCTCGCTACTTTTATAGCCTCTCTACTGTATAGAGCCTGTCTTTTTACTGTTGTTTTTATTTCTTTACTTACCTATTGTTCACCTAATACCTTTTTTGCACTATTGGTTAGAGCCTGTTTTCAGAGCACATGACAAATAAACTTTGATTTGATTTGATTTGACTAGGCTACCTGCCACCACAGAAGCAGAAAGGGAAGACAAACAAAAAGGTATTGTTGAAATGGGAACCAGAGAAGGACGGAAGACAGAGCTTAGTGTTGTGTTTGACTACAATTATCTTAGTAGCAGATCTGTATCTCGTGTTGTTTGGGAGGAGGGAGTCAGAAGGGTATTCAACTCTACAGTCACAAGGCCAAACACGTCACACTCAACAAGATGTGACACATAGGACAACCACAATTTTAGGGCATGCTTTTAGGACATTTAATAAGGAACAAACACGCACATACACATTACGCACGCACGCACGCACGCACACACACACACACACACACACACACACACACACACACACACACACAGAATCACACACACACACACACACACACACACACACACACACACACACACACACAGACACAGACACACACACACACACACAGACACTACTTGTCTCTGTGTTTATCGCGACTGACAACTTTGCAGCAGTGCACTTTCTGTTCAGCCTTCCCTTTATGCAGATATGCGGGTGGCTGGGAACGAGGGATGTTAAGAAACAGGGGGAGGGAGAGTGGAGGGGGTTCGTTATGTTTTAATCAAATCCCCGAGAAGTGTGCTCAGCATTCGCTCAGTCTGACCACAACTCATGGCCAACACCACCTCGCAACACTGTTTCCTCCCCAACAGCCAATCAATAGCCCTCCTCGTCTCGGCCACATTCATCCTCTGATAATTCACTGACATGCTTTATCTGAGGTTTCTGACAGTCTGGGTTCCGTCTGGGTTCAGTACGATGCTAAAATTGGACATAGGCAGACAAGGTCTGGGTAAACTGAATTTAAATTGCAACCTTAATTCAAATCAGTCCATTGTTAATTTGTTGACATCCATGCTTTATTGACTGTCTCTAATGTTAGCACTCAATGAAGAAAAGATCTAGGTTGACCATCAGCGCTGTAATTAATGGATGGGATCATACTGTGAGGTGAATGAACATCCCCTGCAACCCTGCTGCTAGCATGCTGCACAGCAGGAGAGACAGAGAAAATTGAAATTGAATTGAATAGAGAGAGAAAGGAAATTTGAATTTAATTGAATCGAGAGAGAAAATTGAATTGAGTAGAGAGAAAGCGAGAGAGAGAGAGAGAGAGAGAGAGAGAAGCAGAGACAGAGAGAGAGAGAGACAGAGACAGAGACAGAGACAGAGACAGAGAGAGAGAGAGAGAGAGAGAGAGAACCAATTGCTCTATATAGCAGTGAAGTATGGGGTCCAATCTCTAATAATGAATTCACCAAATGGGACAAACATCCAATCGAAATACTGCATGCAGAGTTTTGCAAGACTATATTGCAAGTGTAAAGAAAAACTCCAAATAACACATGTAGAGCAGAATTGGGCCAATACCCCCTCCTCATTCGAATAGAAAAAAGAGCCATCAAATTTTACAACCATCTAAAAACAAGTGACCCCAAAACATTCCATCACACAGCTCTGCAATGTCAAGAGATGAAACAAGAGGAGAGTCCCCTCAACCTGCTGGTTCTGAGGCTCAGTTCACTAATGCAAACCAACCCCATAGAGCCTCAAGACATCGCTTAGAAAATCTGGCCCAACCAAATCATCACAAAGCAAAAATATATCACCTATTAGAAAGACACCACAAATAATCAAATTAAACTTCAATGCTATTTGTCTCTAAACAGACAGTACATGGTGGCAGACTATCTGACCACTGTGACTGATAGAAAACTGAGGAAAACATTGACAAGGTACAGACTCAGTGAGCACAGTCTGGCTATATAGACCGGTCGTCACAGACAAACCTGGCTGCCCAGAGTGGACAGTCTGGCTATAGAGACCGGTCGTCACAGACAAACCTGGCTGCCCACAGAGGACAGGCTGTGCTCACTCTGCTCCAGGGGAGAGGTAGAGACAGAGCTGCATTTCCTATTACACTGTGACAAATACTCAGACCTAAGAGAATATTTCTCTCCCAAAATTATAATTCAATACAAAGAATTTGAAACTATAAAAGATGAAGAAAAAATCAAATATGTATTGGGTGAAAAGCCAAAATGTGCAGTTTTGGCAGCCAAATGTGTGTCCTCCTGCCAAAACTTGAGGGACAGCCAGTGAAAAGTGCAAAGTAATGTCGATAATATTTCCCGTTTTGTTTTGTCTTTCATATCATGTCATGTGTTTTCTCAGTCATGTTGACATTGGTCTACTACCACTGCTTTAATGTATTGTTGTTCTCATTAATATTGTTGTTGTAGTTGTTGTTAATGGTAAACCCATGTCCACTACTACTATTATTAATGTAAGTAATATTGAACTTGCCATGTCAATAAAGTCAATTGAATTGAATTGAATTGAGAGAGAAAAAAAGAGAGAAAGAGAGAGAGAGAGAGAGAGAGAGCGAGACAGAGAGAGACAGAGAGAGAGAGAGAGACACACACAGAGAGAGAGAGAGAGAGAGAGAGAGAGAGAGAGAGAAAGAGAGACACACAGAGAGAGACAGAGAGAGAAAGAGAGACACACAGAGAGAGACAGAGAGAGAGAGAGAGAGAGAGAGAGAGAGAGAGAGAGAGAGAGAGAGAGAGAAAGAGAGACACACAGAGAGAGACAGAGAGAGAAAGAGAGACACAGAGAGAGACAGAGAGAGAGAGAGAGAGAGAGAGAGACACACACAAAGAGAGACAGAGAGAGAGAGAGAGAGAGAGAGAGAGAGAGAGAGAGAGAGAGAGAGAGAGAGAGAGAGAGAGAGAGACAGAGAGAGAGAGAGAGACAGAGAGAGAGCTCAATAGTGGCTAACGATGATGGATGTGGTGCTGAAGCCCAGTGATCGATACACAGCGCTTCTCCTCTACTATCACCTACATCTGCAGCTGAGGCTGATCAGCTCCACCAAAAACACTGTCAACTTTCCTGGAGCTCAGAGAGAAGACGTTATCACGGTCTGACTGGCTGTTTCAGGACTCTCCAGTCTGCTTGCTCTGCTTCAGTAACTACAGCATCTGAGTGCTGTAGCCTGGCTGTCTGTCTGAGTGCCTGTGCTTCAGCCAACCTCTTTCTATTGTCATGCCATGCCACACAATGACAAAGGAACTGGCTAAACAGGAAGTAACTGCCAACTGCAGGCGAATGTTCTATCAATCAGAGTGATTAGCTCTGTTCACTGATTCAGGTTTTGAATGATGCACTGCAGACTGTTTGCGTTCCTCTACTTGAGCAATAGAGGGATGGAGAATCAGTTAAACAAGGATATTTGTGACAGAAACTATAGAGTGAGCAGACTCGTTTAGTCATTCAGTACACTGAAAGCTCTTAATGGCTAGACCGCTAACAAATTGAAGTGAACCCTCTCAGGCGCCATGCCAGGCCGCTAACATCCTACACATTGGAATGAATGGTCGTAGGCGCTAAGGTAAGGCTAGCCCAGTCTGTTAGCTTTATCCCTATTGAAGTGAATCTTCTAAGGTGCTACGGCTAGCCTTCTAGCGTTGCCCTCATTGAAGCCAATGCTGTGGGTCTATAAGAGGATCATGTCTTCTTTCTGAGCCTGGACAGGGTGTTACTTTGGCATCCCGTTGATCCGGATTGATGTGGATGAGGGGTCACTCGTCTCTGATAGCTGGGCCTGAAAGACCAGCTTCTCCTGAGACACACATATTACCCAAACCTGTTCAATCAATCTGAGATGGACACTGAGAGCTAGCTGTTCAGGTGTGTGTGTGTGTGTGTGTGTGTGTGTGTGTGTGTGTGTGTGTGTGTGTGTGTGTGTGTGTGTGTGTGTGTGTGTGTGTGTGTGTGTGTGTGTGTGTGTGTGTGTGTGTGTGTGTGTGTGTGTGTGTGTGTGTGTGTGTGCATGTGTGCGTGCGTGCGTGAGTTTGTGATTCTGTGTGCAGAAGGACAAGTACATACTTATGAGTGTGTGTGTGCATGTGCATGTGCAGATGTCTCTGTAATGTGTGTGTATCCATGGTGCAGTGCTGACTCAGGTGAAATCTGTCTCTATCTCTGTCTCTTCATCTCTCTCTCTCTCTCTCTCTCTCTCACACACACACAAACACACACACAAACACACACATTTTCACTCTGCTCCCTGTGCCCTTGCCGAGTCAGGAAGTCATCTTTGGTGACAGTTTCTCTTGCTGCTGCAGACACCATCCATAAATACATGATCACCTGGATCACTTGGGAATGGGTTCACTGCTGCCCCAACTCTCTTAGCAGATTGCCTTTTGACCTATGCATTTTGGCTATACATAATCCTTTGTCCGATTTTCGGCAAGGTAATACACAATTCACTTTTGTAACTCATTACTCACTCCTTAAACTCTCTCAAATATTCCATCAGTGATCTGCATATCAGAGTATACAGATGTAGGATCTTAATTTGAGCCAGTTTGCTACAGCCAGAAAATAATCCTGCAGCAACAGGAAATGTGAATTATAATGTGGATTATAATCAAAGGACATTTTTTGTAGGGGTTGATAAATTTTTTGTTTGGTCAAATCAAGTTTGACATTTTAAATTGGAAATTGCAAACTTTAGAAGCCTTTTAAAACCTTGGATACACTACAAGTTTGCATTTACTGCTGTGCAGGAGAATTCTCAGCAACAAAAGAGTGATCCAGTTAAGATCCTACATCTGTATAGATTGTTATGATAATGTTAATATATTAATACTATTTATATTGTAGAAGTTAAGGAATGAGATAGGGAAGCCAGTTCAAAGTACTGAGACCAGACTCAAGTGTTTAGTGAATGTGCCAAGCCTGTCTGTCTGTCTGTCTGTCTGTCTGTCTGTCTGTCTGTCTGTCTGTCTGTCTGTCTGTCTGCCTGCAAGCCTGCCTGCCTGCCTGCCTGCCTGCCTGTCTGTCTGTCTGTCTGTCTGTCTGTCTGTCTGTCTGTCTCTCTGTCTGTCTGTCTGTCTCTCTGTCTGTCTGTCTGTCTCTCTGTCTGTCTGTCTCTGTCACTCACCGTGCTATTGCTTGTATCTTCTGGATTCCCGAACATGAAAATCCTCGGGCCATCTGTGACATCAGCTCTGGAGCCCCATCGGGATTGGCCGACAAGAGGTGGAAGAGGGCCCTTGTGATCATCAGGACCAATCAGAATTTGTAATCCCGGGAGTCACCTGTGCAGAATGGAACAACAAATCAATCAGTTACACTGTCATTGCCTCATAATGCAAAACAACAATACATTCTGGGGTAACTGATACAATGCAAAGAGTGGATATATACCCAAAGTGCTATTGCTTATTTGAGCTGTTCTTGCCATAATGTGGACTTGGTCTTTTACCAAATAAGACTATCTTCTGTATACCACCCCTACCTTGTAACAACACAACTGATTGGCTCAAACACATTAAGAAGGAAAGATATTCTGCAAATTAACTTTTAACAAGGCACACCTGTTAATTGAAATACATTCCCGGTGACTACCTCAATGTAGAAAATAGTAAAAATAAAGAAAAACATTGGAATGAGTAGGTGTGTCCAAACTTTTGACTGCTACTGTACATGTCATAATGTTTCCTGAGTCTTTGTCTTCCTGTTAGAACCAGTCTGAGCAGCGGTGTGGTTTTATGCTAGAGGCCATCACTGTTCTCCCCACCCCCAGGCCTCCTTGCCCCAATCAAAGCAGTGTAGTCTGAAAAGCACACGACGTTGTGTTGGAGAAGAGGCACTCTAGCTTTGTCTGGTTGTCTGAATTAAAATTTCATTTCAACCCAGTTCAAAGACCGTTCCAACTGGCCCCTTTTAAAAGCTGTAAGAGAAAAGACAATTCCACTGCGGTTGAAAGGAGCTGTGCCAAGGATCTCAGAAAAACGGCACCAGCCGTTATACAAACATCAACTGTGGATGAGGCTGAAGTGTAGGGCAACATTCTGTGACCCAAATACGCTCAGACCGTGCTTTGTGCACTAATATAATGGCTTTGAGTCTGAATATGTTCACCTTATCGAAATCAGTGGAGGCTGCTGAGGGAGGACGGTTTATAATAATGGCTGTGAATGGAATGGCATTAAAACACATGGGAACCATGTTTGATGTATTTGATACCATTCCACTAATTCCGCTCCAGCCATTACCAGGAGCCCGTCCTCCCCAATTAATGTGCCATCAACCTCCTGTGAGCAAAATAAAGACACAATTAAACACTTGTTTAGTGCCTCTCTGTTCTCTCAAGTGTCATTCCCATTTGAGTGGCTCCTGTTCCCTGAATGTCCCTGACATGCTGCTCTTTCACCAGGCCCGGTCCCCGGACACAGAGCTCCTTCTCCAGGCCTGGTACCCAGACACAGAGATCCCCAGTGCGCAGCTAGGAAATGACCCAGACTCACACAGGGCTCCCGAAGACGTGGATGTCGATTAAGGCAGCCCCCCACACCTCTCTGATTCAGAGGGGTTGGGTTAAATGCGGAAGACACATTTCAGTTGAAGGCATTCAGTTGTACAACTGACTAGGTTTCCCCCTTTCCCATTCCCTTTCGTGAATAATGCATAGAGCTAATGCAGCTAGTTAGGCCTCCTATCTCCTCCAGACTCCTCTGACAACACATGCACCCACAGAAGAGCGATGGAAGGAGGAGAGGAAATAGAGAAAGAGGGGGGTGCAGGCGGTGCAGAGGGGTGGACTGCGGAGAGTAACAATAGAGAAGGGGGAGCAGGGGGTAGAGAAAGGGGGAAAGAGAATTGGCCAAGGGGGAGAAAGAAAAAAGGACAGGATATTGGAGGAGGTTGTAGTGAGGGGGAAAGAGCGAGAGAATTTTTAAAGAGGGTGAAGAGGGCAGCAGCACAGGGGGCGGAGAGAGAGAGAGAAATGTAGATGTAGAGAGAAGAGAAAGAGTTGAGAAAAGAACAGCTAGATGCAAGTGTTTTAGTGAGGAGAAAAAGCTGATCAGTACAGCATTTCTCTGCAAATACAGTACAAACATAGCCCAGCGGCAGGCATTGATTTATGGTCAATCGTTAAATAAATAATAAAACAAACCTACATTCATTATTGCACTATTCATCTCATACTGTTCTTTCCCTGCAGCGTGATGGAAAACAGATTAAATGTACAAAATCAGGGGTGTTTTTTCCACTGGAGTAAATGTCTTGTAATAATGTGAGATCAGTACATAGACTTTACCCCACTTTAGAGCCACAGTCGGGATTTCCCTGTCTGTCTGTCTGTCTGTCTGTCTGTCTGTCTGTCTGTCTGTCTGTCTGTCTGTCTGTCTGTCTGTCTGTCTGTCTGTCTGTCTGTCTGTCTGCCTGCCTGCCTGTCTGTCTGTGTCTGTCTGTCTGTCTGTCTGTCTCTGTGTGTGTGTGTGTGTGTGTGTGTGTGTGTGTGTGTGTGTGTGTGTGTGTGTGTGTGTGTGTGTGTGTGGCTGGTGATAAGTCTGCCCCTAATCTGGCTCTGAATCAACACTTATCGTGACTGCTGTGTTTACAAATGTCTCCAAGCTGTCCACAAAATTCATCGGTACAGCTCGTAGCCTGTCTGTATGTCTGTGCTTTCTGTCTGTCTCTCTGGGCTTTTTGTCTGTCTGTCTGTCTGGGCTTTCTGGGCCTTCTTTCTATCTTTCTCTTTGTCTCTCACTATCTCTCTGCTACTCTCCATCTTGACTGTCTACAGAAGTCATCAGTACAGTTGCTTAAAGTCTGTCTTTCTTTCTCTTTGTCTCTCACGTTGTGCCACTTTCACCATCTTGATCGTCATTAGTATAGCTTGTAGAATGTCCAAGCTTTCTTTCATTCCTTCAATCTCACTTCCGCTCTCTCTCTCTGCCACTCTCTCTCTTTCTCTCTCTCTCTCTCTCTGACACTTTCACCATCTTAGACTTTCCCTCTCTTAATATCACTCTCCTCTCACTCTCAACCATGGAACAATTACTTTGGATGAGCTTTGCTGTTTGCTAACCCACTCTGCATCTCTTGTCACACACCTTCTAGCTCTTATCCTCCAAATTCGAATTAACAAACACACACACAGAGACACTACCTCTCTGTTTATCTTCCACCATCCTCTCTCTGTCTCCCTCTCTCTGAGAGGTAGTGTTAAAGGGCACTGATAGCTGGACAGGAAACAGAGTTTAGCTGAAATCCAATTAGGCATGCTAAGACAAGCCAGGCAGCGACCGGACCAACTGACAGTACAGTTCAGGAGAAATCTACAGTGGCGAAAGTATTCACCCCCCTTGGCATTTTTCCTATTTTGTTGCCTTACAACCTGGAATTAAAAATAGATTTTGGGGGGGTTTGTGTCATTTGATTTACACAACATGCCTACCACTTTGAAGATGCAAAATATTTTTTTATTGTGAAACAAACAAGAAATAAGACAAAAAAGAAATGAAAACTAGAGCGTGCATAACTATTGACAAAAGTCAATACTTTGTAGAGCCACCTTTTGCAGCAATTACAGCTGCAAGTCTCTTCGTATGTGTCTGTAAGCTTGGCACATCTAGCCGCTGGGATTTTCCCCCATTCTTCAAGGCAAAACTGCTCCAGCTCCTTCAAGTTGGATGGGTTCTGCTGATGTAGTAATCTTTAAGTCATACCACAGATTCTCAATTGGATTGAGGTCTGGGCTTTGACTAGGCCATTCCAAGACATTTAAATGTTTCCCCTTAAACCACTCAAGTGATGCTTTAGCAGTATGCTTAGGGTCATTGTCCTGCTGGAAGGTGAACCTCCGTCCCAGTCTCAAATCTCTTGAAGACTGAAACAGGTTTCCCTCAAGAATTTCCCTATATTTAGCACCATCCATCATTTCTTCAATTCTGACCAGTTTCCCAGTCTCTGCCGATGAAAAACATCCCAACAGCATGATGCTGCCACCACCATGTTTCACTGTGGGAATGGTGTTCTCGGGGTGATGAGAGGTTTTGGTTTGCGCCAGACATAGCGTTTTCCTTGATGGCTAAAAAGCTCAATTTTAGTCTCATCTGACCAGAGTACCTTCTTCTATATGTTTGGGAAGTCTCCCACATACCTTTTGGCAAACACCAAACATGTGTGCTTATTTTCTTCTGGTCACTCTTCTGTAAAGCCCAGCTCTGTGGACTGTCCGGCTTAAAGTGGTCCTATGGACAGACACTCCAATCTCCGCTGTGGAGCTCCTTCAGGGTTGTCTTAATCTCTTTGTTGCCTCTCTGATTAATGCCCTCCTTGTTTCATTTCACTTCACCAATTTTGGACTATTTTGTGTATGCCCATTATCCAAATAAAGATGAATTTAAATTACAGGTTGTAATGCAACAAAATAGGAAAAACGCCAAGGGGATGAATACTTTTGCAAGGCACTGTATCTTCAGAAAGGCCTGACAACGTCTTCTGATGGTCCCACATGTGGAGCTCCTCCATCAGGCTCTGTCCTATTTTCCTGAGGGTCCCACAGGTGGAGTTCCTACACCAGGCCCTGTCCTATTCTCCTGAGGGTCCCACAAGTGGAGCTCCTCCACCAGGCCTTTTCCCATTGACTGATATGATGGGGGCTGACAGAAAGGCCTAATCGCATGGTCGGTGTTCTCAGCAGTAATAGATTTTTATATTTTATTATATTTATATATATTTATATATTTTTTTTTTACCCAGTTTTCTCCCCAATTCTGTGGTATCCAATTGGTAGTTACAGTCTTGTCTCATCGCTGCAACTCCCATACGGACTCGGGAGAGGCGAAGGTCTAGAGCCGTGCATCCACGAAACACAACCCAACCAAGCCACACTGCTTCTCGACACAATGCCCACATAACCTGGAAGCCAGCCGCACCAATGCGTCAGAGGAAACACTGTGCACCTCGTGACTGTGTCAGCGTACACAGTGCCCGGCCTTCCACAGGAGTCGCTAGTGCATGTTGGGACAAGGGCATCCCTGCCAGCCAAACCCTCCCCTAACCCGGACGACGCTGGGACAATTGTGCGCCGCCCCATGGGTCTCCCGGTCGCGGCCGGCTAAGTAATGGATTTAGCAATGAACTTGCAACAGACCCCTGTCATTCATATTGTAGACATAAAGAGGGAAGTAGGGAAACAGCCCTTCTGTGTAGTTTCTGAACTGCACACATCTACAACGGTACAACAATCTAGGCCGACATCAAGAGTCCTCTTTGCTAAACCTCTTTTTGGAGAACAACAGACTTGAGTCAAAGCATGCCACCCACCTTAAATACAGAAGATAATCCCTAAAAGTGGAGAAATCCCCATCCTTACAAACCTTGATTAACCTATCTAACCTATCCTTAATACTTAATTAGCTTTTATATGCGGGAGAGTAGTGGTATATGTTCCAATCCAAACCCTTTCCTTGTGTGGCTGCATGTGGCCTCGGTCTATGACCCCCAAAAAATATATTTTTGCGGATCAACCAGTTGTCTGCTATTGACGTCTGAGGCCTAATTCTGCTAACCCCCTTCAGTAGGCCTGAGTCACCCACCGGGTATAGCTGCACCCCATGAGGAGGAGCACAGCGGGAGACAGATCTGTTCAGGACCACAGTCTGACTCAGAGTTACACCAGACCAAACCAGACCAGAACAGGAGAGAGGCTGTGCAGAGTACAAAACAACACAAACCAACACAGAAAGCCAGACGCTATATGGTTGTGTTATATAATATAATAATATGCATACAAAGAGTCATAGAACTGTGCAAACAACCAAATAATTACTGAATATAAAAAATATACACTGCTCAAAAAAATAAAGGGAACACTTAAACAACACAATGTAACTCCAAGTCAATCACACTTCTGTGACATCAAACTGTCCACTTAGGAAGCAACACTGATTGACAATACATTTCACATGCTGTTGTGCAAATGGAATAGACAACAGGTGGAAATTATAGGCATTTAGCAAGACACCCCCAATAAAGGAGTGGTTCTGCAGGTGGGGACCACAGACCACTTCTCAGTTCCTATGCTTCCTGGCTGATGTTTTGGTCACTTTTGAATACTGGCGATGCTTTCACTCTAGTGGTAGCATGAGACGGAGTCTACAACCCACACAAGTGGCTCAGGTAGTGCAGCTCATCCAGGATGGCACATCAATGCGAGATGTGGCAAGAAGGTTTGCTGTGTCTGTCAGTGTAGTGTCCAGAGCATGGAGGCGCTACCAGGAGACAGGCCAGTACATCAGGAGACGTGGAGGAGGCCGTAGGAGGGCAACAACCCAGCAGCAGGACCGCTACCTCCGCCTTTGTGCAAGGAGGAGCAGAAGGAGCACTGCCAGAGCCCTGCAAAATGACCTCCAGCAGGCCACAAATGTGCATGTGTCTGCTCAAACGGTCAGAAACAGACTCCATGAGGGTGGTATGAGGGCCCGACTTCCACAGGTGGGGGTTGTGCTTACAGCCCAACACCGTGCAGGACGTTTGGAATTTGCCAGAGAACACCAAGATTGGCAAATTCGCCACTGGCGCCCTGTGCTCTTCACAGATGAAAGCAGGTTCACACTGAGCACATGTGACAAACGTGACAGTCTGGAGACGCCGTGGAGAACATTCTGCTGCCTGTAACATCCTCCAGCATGACCGGTTTGGCGGTGGGTCAGTCATGGTGTGGGGTGGCATTACTTTGGGGGGCCGCACAGCCCTCCATGTGCTCGCCAGAGGTAGCCTGACTGCCATTAGGTACCGAGATGAGATCCTCAGACCCCTTGTGAGACCATACGCTGGTGCGGTTGGCCCTGGATTCCTCCTAATGCAAGACAATGCTAGACCTCATGTGGCTGGAGTCTGTCAGCAGTTCCTGCAAGAGGAAGGCATTGATGCTATGGACTGGCCCGTCCGTTCCCCAGACCTGAATCCAATTGAGCACATCTGGGACATCATGTCTCGCTCCATCCACCAACGCCACGTTGCACCACAGACTGTCCAGGAGTTGCTTTAGTCCAGGTCTGGGAGGAGATCCCTCAGGAGACCATCCTCCACCTCATCAGGAGCATGCCCAGGCGTTGTAGGGAGGTCATACAGGCACGTGGATGCCACACACACTACTGAACCTCATTTTGACTTGTTTTAAGGACATTACATCAAAGTTGGCTCAGCCTGTAGTGTGGTTTTCCACTTTAATTTTGAGTGTGACTCCAAATCCAGATCTCCATGGGTTGATAAATTTGATTTCCATTAATCATTTTTGTGTGATTTTGTTGTCAGCACATTCAACTGTGTAAAGAAAAAAGTATTTACTAAGAATATTTCATTCATTCAGATCTAGGATGTGTTATTTTAGTGTTCCCTTTATTCTTTTGAGCAGTGTATATGAATGAACGAATGAATGTAATATATGATGATGAATGTAACGGTGTACTCCTATTCCCCAGGAGCGCCCTGTTGCATTGTTGTTTGTTTGGTTGGCGATGTTCCCGCTTCCTCCCTTCCAGACCTAATCAAATCTACCGCTCCGTCCTGCGTTCCCCCTGTCAGCTCATTAGCATTATTAAGACAGAACCCGCCCCTGCACCCCTCATTTCATCTCCACTTGCAACAGCAACCAGGGGGAGACTGAAGTCCCCAATGCACTATTAAATACTAGGCCACTGGAAGATTAATTGTCTGCTGTGTTCCAGTTATCTGGGGTTTTGATCGGGTCAGAGTCAGAGAGACGACTACCTGGGTACTTGGGGTCACTCTCTGTCTGCGGAAGAAGGTGAAGATATTGGGACATTAGTAGGTGGATCGAAATCATACTTCAGTCCAAATCAACCTCTTGTCCTTAACCCGGTTTAAGCCCTTCCTGTAAAAGGGTGTGATCTCAAAGCATGGTTTTAAACAATATGACAACAGCTGAGATGGAATTGTCTCCATATTGCTTACTCCTATCCAATCCTTCACAAGTGCCAAGGGATAGGAACTAGGGGTTGATTTGGGATTGTGCAAATCTAGGATGAGTGACCTCTGCCTCTCTTATGTCTAGACCAGGCCTTTTTACATGTTCATAGATCATGGTGTTGTTATGTCTGGAAGGGACTCTTCAATTTAGAGCGAGCTGATTTTTCATGTACAGTATGTCCCAATGATGGTCCATTGGCCATCCCATAGCCTCGGCTTCCAGGCCTCGCTCACGTTGTTCTCCAGAGCCTGGCCAACCCATAGTCTGGTTGTTCTCCAGAGCCTGGGTTCCGGATTTCTAGGGAGTCTTTCCTAGCCACCATGCTTCTACACCTGCATTGCTTGCTGTTTGGAGTTTTAGGCTGGGTTTCTGTACAGAACATTGTGACATCAGCTGATGTAAGAAGGGCTTTATAAATACATTTGATTGATTGGTGGTGGTTCTCCAGATCCTAGTGGTTCTCCAGAGCCTGGTGGTTCTCAAGAGCCTGGTTGTTCTCCAGAGCCTGGTGGTTCTCCAGAGCCTGGTTGTTCTCCAGAGCCTGGTGGTTCTCCAGAGTGTGGTGGTTCTCCAGAGCCTAGTGGTTCTCCAGAGCCTAGGGGGTTCTCCAGAGCCTGGTGGTTCTCCAGAGCCTGTGGAAATTCCTATTGGAACAGTAGGTATGAGTGAAGCACTGGCTGCCAGAGGCTGCTGGCTGATTGGCTGTGAGTAGGCATTGATTTTCTTTAAACAACCAGCCCTTCCATCCCTCTTCAGAAGAGCAAATTATCAAGAGAAATCTCATTTAGGGTGCTAGCATTGCTAGTGTACTTTATCTTTTTTTTATGTATATTTCAGAAATTGTTCTGATTTTATTTTTATATAATTTGGTTGAAATGATACAACCTCACGTTCCTATTCAAATTGTTGGGAGGGGCAAAAGGCCCAGCCATTAAATGGATTGGTGTTAGGAGAAAAAATAATTGACGACCCGACAGTCAGTATCTGCCAAAATGTGTCTGGGGCACTGCACAATATAGATCTACAGTAATGTCTTAATGACCACCATTATTGATTGGACTGGTGATCGATTGGCTGAACAATTGGTTAGACCAATCTGTCTCCCCAACAGTAGGACCTGAGCCACAGGACCATGGTCCATGCTATAGGATCCTTGGGACGTCCCTACCCCATTATAGTCGTTAAGGTTAGGGTTAGGTAAGGGTTGTGGTTAAGGTTAGGATAGGATAGGAATTAAGGTTAGGGTTTAGGGTAGGGACGTCCCAAGGATCCGGGGATTGCATTGACCATGCCTCAGGACTACTTGGCCTGACAACTCCCAGCTGTCTCTGTCCCCAGTCCACCTGGTCGTGCTGCCGATCCAGGTCTGCTTCTTTGCCTGCGGCTATGGAACTAGCTTGTCCCGGACCTGCTGTTGGCCTGACGACTCCTGTCTGTTGGTTATGAAAACTGTTTCACCGAACACACTGCTTTGTTCAAAAATTGGCTGTTTTTCAACTCTTTCTCTCTCTCGCTCTCTCTCTCTCTCTCTCTCTCTCTCTCCTCTCTCACTCTTTCTATCGCTCGCTCTCTGAACCTCTTGCAAGAAAGGCTTTTCACTGTACTAGCCACCGTGCTTCTACATCTGCATTGCTTGCTGTTTGGAGATTTAGGCTGGGTTTCTGTATAGCACTTTGTGACATTGGCTGATGTGAAATGGGCAATATAAAATGCATGTGATTGATTGACCAGCACACAACTCAAACTGCCCTAGAGACAACAAAAATTAAATGACACCCTATTCCCCACATAGTGCACTGCGTTTGACCCCTAGTCCATATGGCTTGGGTAAAAAATTGTGTGCTATGTAGGGAATAGGCTGTAATTTTAGATGTGACAATAGCAGTAAGAACACTCAGTAAGGCAGGCAGGCAGGCAGACAGTTAGGCAGGGAGGCAGTTTGACAGACAGACAGACAGACAGACAGACAGACAGACAGACAGACAGACAGACAGACAGAGAGGGAGGGAGGGAGGCATGGAGGCAGGCAGACAGACAGACAGACAGAGAGGGAGGCAGGCAGGCAGACAGACAGACAGACAGACAGACAGACAGACAGACAGACAGACAGACAGACAGACAGACAGACAGACAGACAGACAGACACAGGGAGGGAGGGAGGCAGGGAGGCAGGGAGGCAGGCAGGCAAGTAAGATGATAGATAGGCAGGCACGCAGTTAGGCAGGTAGGTAGACAGGCAGGAAGGGAGGGAGGCAGTTAGGCAGATAAGTAGGCAGATAGACAGGCAGGCAAGTAGGCAGATAGACAGGCAGGCATGTCGTTTGGTAGTCAGGCAGTTAGGCATGGAGGGAGACAGGCAGGCAGGCATGCAGGGACACAGCTAGTCTTTCCTGATGTGCAAGTCCTGCCATTCCTCTTGCATTTCTCTGGTGGCTGGGTAAACTCAGAACAACAGCTCTGGTGGCTGGATGAACTCAGAGCAACAGCTCTGGTGGCTGGATGAACTCAGAGCAACAGCTCTGGTGGCTGGATGAACTCAGAGCAACAGCTCTGGTGGCTGGATGAACTCAGAACAACAGCTCTGGTGGCTGGATGAACTCAGAGCAACAGCTCTGGTGGCTGGATGAACTCAGAGCAACAGCTCTGGTGGCTGGATGAACTCAGAGCAACAGCTCTGGTGGCTGGATGAACTCAGGGCAACAGCTCTGGTGGCTGTGTGAACTCAGAGCAACAGCTCTGGTGGCTGGATGAACTCAGAGCAACAGCTCTGGTGGCTGGGTGAACTCAGAGCAACAGCTCTGGTGGCTGGGTGAACTCAGAGCAACAGCTCTGGTGGCTGGATGAACTCAGGGCAACAGCTCTGGTGGCTGGATGAACTCAGAACAACAGCTCTGGTGGCTGTGTGAACTCAGAGCAACAGCTCTGGTGGCTGTGTGAACTCAGAGCAACAGGTCTGGTACTGTATGAACTCAGAGCAACAGCTCTGGTGGCTGGATGAACTCAGAGCAACAGCTCTGGTGGCTGTGTGAACTCAGAGCAACAGCTCTGGTGGCTGTGTGAACTCAGAATAACAGGTCTGGTACTGTATGAACTCAGAGCAACAGCTCTGGTGGCTGGATGAACTCAGAGCAACAGCTCTGGTGGCTGTGTGAACTCAGAGCAACAGCTCTGGTGGCTGGGTGAACTCAGAACAACAGCTCTGGTGGCTGTGTGAACTCAGAGCAACAGCTCTGGTGGCTGGGTGAACTCAGAGCAACAGCTCTGGTGGCTGTGTGAACTCAGAACAACAGCTCTGGTGGCTGGATGAACTCAGAACAACATCTCTGGTGGCTGGATGAACTCAGAACAACAGCTCTGGTGGCTGAGTGAACTCAGAACAACAGCTCTGGTGGCTGGATGAACTAAGAACAACAGCTCTGGTGGCTGGATTAACTCAGAATAACAGCTCTGGTGGCTGGGTGAACTCAGGGCAACAGCTCTGGTGGCTGGATGAACTCAGAGCAACAGCTCTGGTGGCTGGGTGAACTCAGAGCAACAGCTCTGGTGGCTGGATGAACTCAGAACAACATCTCTGGTGGCTGGTTGAACTCAGAACAACAGCTCTGGTGACTGTGTGAACTCAGAACAACAGCTCTGGTGGCTGGATGAACTAAGAACAACAGCTCTGGTGGCTGGATTAACTCAGAACAACAGCTCTGGTGGCTGGGTGAACTCAGGGCAACAGCTCTGGTGGCTGGATGAACTCAGAGCAACAGCTCTGGTGGCTGGGTGAACTCAGAGCAACAGCTCTGGTGGCTGGGTGAACTCAGAGCAACAGCTCTGGTGGCTGGGTGAACTCAGAGCAACAGCTCTGGTGGCTGGGTGAACTCAGAGCAACAGCTCTGGTGGCTGGATTAACTCAGAACAACAGCTCTGGTGGCTGGGTGAACTCAGGGCAACAGCTCTGGTGGCTGGATGAACTCAGAGCAACAGCTCTGGTGGCTGGGTGAACTCAGAGCAACAGCTCTGGTGGCTGGGTGAACTCAGAGCAACAGCTCTGGTGGCTGGATGAACTCAGGGCAACAGCTCTGGTGGCTGGATGAACTCAGAACAACAGCTCTGGTGGCTGGATGAACTCAGAGCAACAGCTCTGGTGGCTGGGTGAACTCAGAGCAACAGCTCTGGTGGCTGTATGAACTCAGAGCAACAGGTCTGGTACTGTATGAACTCAGAGCAACAGCTCTGGTGGCTGGATGAACTCAGAGCAACAGCTCTGGTGGCTGTGTGAACTCAGAGCAACAGCTCTGGTGGCTGTGTGAACTCAGAACAACAGCTCTGGTGGCTGGATGAACTCAGAGCAACAGCTCTGGTGGCTGTGTGAACTCAGAACAACAGCTCTGGTGGCTGGATGAACTCAGAACAACAGCTCTGGTGGCTGGGTGAAGTCAGAACAACAGCTCTGGTGGCTGGATGAACTCAGAACAACAGCTCTGGTGGCTGTGTGAACTCAGAACAACATCTCTGGTGGCTGGATGAACTCAGAACAACAGCTCTGGTGGCTGTGTGAACTCAGAACAACAGCTCTGGTGGCTGGGTGAACTAAGAACAACAGCTCTGGTGGCTGGGTGAACTCAGGGCAACAGCTCTGGTGGCTGGATGAACTCAGAACAACAGCTCTGGTGGCTGGGTGAACTCAGAACAACAGCTCTGGTGGCTGGGTGAACTCAGAACAACAGCTCTGATGGCTGTGTGAACTCAGCGCAACAGCTCTGATGGCTGGGTGAACTCAGTACAACAGCTCTGGTGGCTGGATGAACTCAGAACAACAGCTCTGGTGGCTGGGTGAACTCAGGGCAACAGCTCTGGTGGCTGGATGAACTCAGAACAACAGCTCTGGTGGCTGGGTGAACTCAGAACAACAGCTCTGGTGGCTGGGTGAACTCAGAACAACAGCTCTGATGGCTGGGTGAACTCAGGGCAACAGCTCTGATGGCTGGGTGAACTCAGTACAACAGCTCTGGTGGCTGGATGAACTCAGGGCAACAGCTCTGGTGGCTGGGTGAACTCAGGGCAACAGCTCTGGTGGCTGGGTGAACTCAGGGCAACAGCTCTGGTGGCTGGGTGAACTCAGGGCAACAGCTCTGTTGGCTGGGTGAACTCAGGGCAACAGCTCTGGTGGCTGGGTCAACTCAGGGCAACAGCTCTGGTGGCTGGGTCAACTCAGGGCAACAGCTCTGGTGGCTGGGTGAACTCAGGGCAACAGCTCCATCACATGTTCTACCATATATCCCTAAGTCATCATGCACACCGCCTGCAGCACTGGCATAGCAGCACAGGCAAAGCACACACACACACACACACACACACACACACACACACTTATGCTCATACAACCAAGTGTGCACACTCACAATGTGGGGCAGGTGCTCAAACTGAGAGAAAAAAAGTTACATGAGAGAAAGATAAAATAAAATTAAAGGTCATTAATTGTAAATAAAAATGCCACCATTCAAAAGGGCACCTTTTTTCATATGAGGGCAAAGGGACAGGTGCTCCAGCACCCCTCAAGCTTTATCTGGGCACGTGCCTGCAAACACATACACACAGATGGTATCGCATGCGCACAATCACACACACTGAGGAGTCACGCCCATAAGGCAGCACAAGACCAGACCGACAACCGTCCATGTGTGAGATGATGTGGGCTATGTGTGTCGGTGTGGGAGTGTAGGAACGCGGTAGTCCTACATATTTATATGTGAACATAGTAAGTTATAATTTTCTGTGACATTAAATACATACTCTCATGGGCAGCATGTACATTTTAGGGACAGAACATGTCTGGAAAATATACAATCATAATCAGTGGTCATATTAAATCATGTCATGAATTAAATAAAGGACCCAGAAAGGCTAAATGCATTGTTTCGATCTAGTTGTGTTGCGATCTTCTTGCTTGTCACCGCATTGAAAACAGAATGAACGTCGCATTTTCACAAACCTATGGAGACGCGCATGAGGAATAAGGCTGTTTCTGTGTCTCTTCACACCTCGTCGACGCCCATTGATAACAACACGACATTGGCCATTTACTATAAAGGCGTTTTACACCACTACTAGAGACACCTGTCATCAGCGCTGGATCTACTACTCTCATTCAATTTCTACTATCGCCATTTGCATTAAGTGACAGAAATGTAATGTTGCACAGAATGCCATTGGCTGCGTATTAGCCATGCAAAATGCATGTGTTGAGTATCCTAGATGGATGAGGATAGGTTTGAACGAATGACAAAATAACTACGACCATAGCCACAAATGCATGGGGTAACAGTGGGCTGCTCAGCATGCAATAAAACGAAACACAGAATAGAATAACAATAGCCCATCGCGCAATAGTTGTCCACCTAATTCATATGCAATTTTCTCTACGTCGATATAAAATATTTAAATGTGTTATAACTCAGATATATCTGTGTATTATACTGTGTTGATATTTCATAGTTCACCCTCCAGGATCAACAAGATATAATCGGTGACAGCAGTCCTGCCAGATTAGCCCGTAAACAAAGAAAAAAAAAGGTCAGTCTTTTGTACGATAGTCCTAATCCGATTAAGATCTCTCTACTCATCTCCGAAACAGGGGCACGTGGACCCACATGAGGTCCAAATCCTGCAGATAGAATAGATATTTTGTTTCTATGTGAAAAATATCGCACCAGATTCTTGCAATCAGTGCAAGGTGCACGCAGAAACCAGCTCCTCCAGCATCCGTCCAGACAGTTTGACAATAAAGAGGAGAATAAAATCACGAAAAAACGAACTCACCTCGTGTTCTAAAGAAAAAGACGGACCGGGGTTGTGGATCGGGAGGGTCAAATTAAGTGATTGAAGAGAGAGAGCAGACAGAATAGTTTGTCAGAATCGGTAGAATCCGTGTCCGGACGGTGTGGCGCGTGGGGGTTTAGGCTGGATGCTGTCATCGTATTGGGATTGCTCTCGACCGCTTAATCCCCGGTCCTGAGCTCAGAAATAACCCATCCCCTCCCTCCCTTCGTCTTCTCCTCCCTTTATTTTCTCAGCCTCTCCTTCACATTCATCATTGTTCGCTCCCTCTCGGTCTGTTTTGAAGACCCCCCTCACAACGCCAGTTTGATTGAAGGCGAGGGAGATCATGATTAACATTAAAACATTCAATAAATATGATAGAAGTCTAATATTAATAGAAGTGTGTGTGTGTGGGGGAGGGGGGGGGTCGTCAACAAATTATAATTACAGTATATTGTAGTTTAATAAGCAATCATATAAAACAAACATAAAATATAATATTTAAATTTTATTGACATTATTATTCGTCTCTACATATATATTTTAAACAGACTTATACTTAGGTAAATTGGAAAGTCTTGAGTTAGTTGAAATTCCTCAGAAATAAATGTGTATAGTTTTGCCCTTCGCCTATCGTAGAGTTTGTACCTCTACGGCCATTTCATTTACAGTAATCCTTCAAGCGTAATTTCCGGTTTAAACAGTCACATTTCCGCCATCAAACACGCCGGTACTGAGAATCAAACCAAAGAGCAAGCGTAACACAAATTTGCAGAGAAATCGCAGCCATAAAATCACAACCAGCGCAGGGGTTGGGTGTTAAACCTTCACAGACCACGGCGAGATGTTCAAACTCGAGGGGTTAGGGCCGAAAATGGACCCAGAGGCGATGAAGAAAAAGATGCGACAGGACGTCATCTCGTCCGTGCGCAATTTCCTAATCTATATTGCCCTTCTCAGAGCCAGTAAGTATCGGCCTTCATATTCCTCTCGGTTTGCACATTATCTCACAATATATTGTGTAATGCATGTGTCACCCAACTGGTCAGTGCTCTGACCAGAGAATGTACACAGAATCAATGACATCACCAGACATGACCCTCCACAGATCATCCAGCAGGTAGTGACCCCAAAAATGGGTTCCCCTCGTTTGAAAGGGAGCCGACTGTGCATGAAAATGAATGGCCATTAATTTAGATAGCATCACCGAGGTCTTCAATAGCACTTTTGACTGTAAACAATGTCTCAATCAAAAGTTAACATTTATGTATAATTTACTCTGCCTCCACAGCTCCATATATTTTGAAGAAGTTGGACAGCATTTGAGACCATCTACCTCTACAGTATTCCCACACTCCATTTACTGCATCAAGCACAATGGACATAGCGATGACAGGGGAACAAAGGGACGAGTGGCAAGCTAAACACCATCATATGGATCCTATATGGAATACTTATTTATAGGCTTCAATGAAGACAGTGCGTTGTGTCCCACATAGCACTTGAACACTAAGTAGTTGTCAGTTATAGTTTTCAAGATGTCCTCTGTTTTTGTTTACAGTTAGTGCTCAGTAACAGAAAAACATCTGATTGCATTTTGGTTTTGAGTGATACTGTACCTCCATTTGCAATGGTCCCTATCAATAAATGAGAGTGTTGTAATTGAAACGTTTGAATTTTGTTGGTCATGCGGATCACCTGCAATAAAAGGAAGACATGTTTAAATATTGATTGGATGTTCATATCATCAAGTATACCTAAATGTCTCCTGAAAAAGCAATGTCCAAACTGGCAAAAAAACCTTTAAGAACTATAATTTATGGGTTTTGATTTGAAGATATTCAGTGGATCCTAAGGTATACACTATTCTGCAAAAGGGTGGTAGAGGGCATTATGTCAAATTTGCTACACACAGATTATTACTTGCCCCCTGGACTCCACATCATAAAGATACACAGTATATATACTGAACACAAATATAAACACAACATGTAAAGAAGTGTTTGTCCCATTTTCCATGAGCTGAAATAGAAGATCTCAGATATTTTCCATACACACAAAAAGCTTATTTCTCACATTTTGTGCGCAAATTTGTTTACATCCCTGTAGGGTGAGCATTTCTCCTTTGCCAAGGCAATCCATCTATCTGAAAGGTGTGGTATATCAAGAAGCTGATTAAACAGCATGATCATTACACAGGTGCACCTTGTGCGGGGGACAATAAAAGGCCACTCTAAAATGTGCCATTTTGTCACACAACACAATGCCACAGATGTCTCAAGTTTTGAGGGAGTGTGCAATTGGCATGCTGACTGCAGGAATGTCCAACCGAGCTGTTGCCAGAGAATTGAATGTTAATTTTTCTACCATAAGCCGCCTCCAATGTCCTTTTATTGAATTTGGCAGTACATCCAACCGTTCCTCACAACCGCAGACCACGTGTAACCACGCCAGCCCAGGAACTCCACATCCAGCTTCTTCACCTGTGGGATTGTCTGAGGAGGGAGAGGGAGGGGGTGCTGAGGAGTATTTCTGCCTGTAATAAAGCCCTTTTGTGAGGAAAAACTCCTTCTGATTGGCTGGGCCTGGCTCCCAAGTGGGTGGGCATGGCTGCACCCATCCCCAGTCATGTGAAATGCATAAATTAGGGCCTAATTTATTTATTTAAATGGACTGATTTCCTTCTATGAAGTGTATCTTAGTAAAATCTTTGAAATTGTTGCATGTTTATATTTTTGTTCAGTATAGTGCGGAAGTAAAGCAGTCGTCCATTACCTGAATATCCCACAATGGGGGCGCTCTTGTCCTGTTTTTGAGGAGTACATCAGCATTCTGATCATAAAGTTGACGATTTCAAATGTTTTTTGTCTTTATTCAGATAATGTGGCATAATATTGTCTGATATATATCTAATAGTTGACAGATGGGATGCATATACGAATGAAGAGTGTGGTTATATATTTTACCTCTTTGGGATGTCATTCGAAAACATAATGTTAACTTTCACTGCTATGCGGATGACACACAGCTGTACATGTCAATGAAACATGGTGAAGCCCCAAAATTGCCCTCGCTAGAAGCATGTGTTTCAGACATAAGGAAGTGGATGGCTGCAAACTTTCTACTTTTAAACTCGAACAAAACAGATGCTTGTTCTAGGTCCCAAAAAACAAAGAGATCTTCTGTTGAATCTGACAATTAATCTTAATGGTTGTACAGTTGTCTCAAATAAAACTGTGAAGGACCTCGGCATTACTCTGGACCCTGATCTCTCTTTTGAAGAACATATCAACACTGTTTCAAGGACAGTTTTTTTCCATCTACGTAACATTGCAAAAATCAGAAACTTTCTGTCCAAAAAGGATGCAGAAAGATTAATCCATGCTTTTGTCACTTCTAGGTTAGACTACTGCAATGCTGTCCTTTCCGGCTACCCGGATAAAGCACTAAATAAACTTCAGTTAGTGCTAAATACGGCTGCTAGAATCCTGACTAGAACCACATTTTTTTTAATCATATTACTCCAGTGCTAGCCTCCCTACACTGGCTTCCTGTCAAAGCAAGGGCGGATTTCAAGGTTTTACTGCTAACCTACAAAGCATTACATGGGCTTGCTCCTACCTATCTCTCTGATTTGGTCCTGCCGTACATACCTACACGTACACTACGGTCACAAGACGCAGGCCTCCTAATTGTCCCTAGAATTTCTAAGCAAACAGCTGGAGGCAGGGCTTTCTCCTATAGAGCTCAATTTTTATGGAATGGTCTGCCTACCCATGTGAGAGACGCAAACTCGGTCTCAACCTTTAAGTCTCTACTGAAGACTCATCTCTTCAGTGGGTCATATGATTGAGTGTAGTCTGGCCCAGGAGTGTGAAGGTGAACGGAAAGGCTCTGGAGCAACGAACCGCCCTTGCTGTCTCTGCCTGGCCGGTTCCCCTCTTTCCACTGGGATTCTCTGCCTCTAACCCTATTACAGGGGCTGAGTCACTGGCTTACTAGGGCTCTTTCATACCGTCCCTAGGAGGGGTGCGTCACTTGAGTGGGTTGAGTCACTGATGTGATCTTCCTGTCTGGGTTGCCCCACCCCCCCCCCCCCCCCCTTGGGTTGCGCCTTGGCGGAAATCTTTGTGGGCTATACTCGGCCTTGTCTCAGGATGGTAAGTTGGTGGTTGAAGATATCCCTCTAGTTGTGTGGGGGCTGTGCTTTGGCAAAGTGGGTGGGGTTATATCCTTCCTGTTTGGCCCTGTCCGCGGGTGTCATCGGATGGGGCCACAGTGTCTCCTGACCGCTCCTGTCTCAGCCTCCATTATTTATGCTGCAGTAGTTTATGTGTCGGGGGGCTAGGGTCAGTTTATTATATCTGGAGTACTTCTCCTGTCCTATCCGGTGTCCTGTGTGAATTTAAGTATGCTCTCTCTAATTCTCTCTTTCTCTCTTTCTTTCTCTCTCTCGGAGGACCTGAGCCCTAGGACCATGCCTCAGGACTACCTGACATGATGACTCCTTGCTGTCCCCAGTCCACCCGGCCGTGCTGCTGCTCCAGTTTCAACTGTTCTGCCTGTGATTATTATTATTTGACCATGCTGGTCATTTATGAACATTTGAACATCTTGGCCATGTTCTGTTATAATCTCCACCCGGCACAGCCAGAAGAGGACTGGCCACCCCACATAGCCTGGTTCCTCTCTAGGTTTCTTCTTAAGTTTTGGCCTTTCTAGGGAGTTTTTCCTAGCCACCGTGCTTCTACACCTGCAGTGCTTGCTGTTTGAGGTTTTAGGCTGGGTTTCTGTACAGCACTTTGAGATATCAGCTGATGTACGAAGGGCTATATAAATACATTTGATTTGATTTGATTTGTTAGGGTTAAAATTAGTGTTATGTTTTAAGGGTAACTCTCAAACTCAATTTCAGCCTTTTCCCAATCCCTTGGAAAAAAAAGCATTCAAATGAGAAATTGTGGGTTACTCATAAATATTCATTTTGGGGGTGGGTAAACGTAGTTGTACCTGATCCCAACACTTTCTCACTAAGGTTTACCATAAATCAACCGCCACGCTCTGATAATAAAATGATGTGCATAATGAGCAAATACGGCTCTGGACAGTTAGTTAGGTTAGTTTACAGTAGTAAGGTGCCGAGTTCCTGACATCTATTGCCACTTTGCGGGGTGCAAATTCGAACCCCCCACGGGTTGCAAAACAAATCTCACATTTATTGCGGTATTGTGATTGGAGGAAAAGTGCAATCATCACCTTGAAAATAAAGATTAGGTGCTCAATTCGGTCCGCATTGCAGTGTTTACACATTAGCTCTTTTTCCAATGGTCAAATTAACTCACAGATTGGTCTTGAGTTCTGTATAAAAACCTTCAACTGCTACCAGGGCGACTCCTCTCACAGGTATGCTTTCACTTTTCAGAATTAGAAGTGTGTAGGCACAGAATTAATTTAGTAAATAAAGGAGAGAAAATAATAATATGTATCCCATGTGGGACTAGAATTCACAACCATTGGACTATGAGCCAACTGTTTTAGAGGACTGCGCCACCAATCAGTCATAAATGGTGGAAAAACGAGTTCAAATCACCATTATTGTCATCTATTGTTGCGATGGATGTAGCTACGAATGCGTAATCCTCATAGCCAACGTGTTTTTTTCTTCGTAAAAACATAGAGGTGTATGAAACACTAAGCAAAAACGTTGAATTTGGTCATATGAGGAAATGTGCCTTAACGGCCTTTAATGTGTAATGTCAGTAGTCTAGTCAAGGAAGCATCATGCGAAATACAGTATATTAGCACGTTCTATTACCAAGACCATGGCCAAGTAAGGCGCACTGTCACCTGCTTTCAGTGGTTGACTTGGCCTGAAATAGGTGCTGGTACTCATTTTGGTTGCGGTACTGTTTACATTTAGGTGCAGTAGAAAAAGCCACAGCAGTAGAAAATGTACGGTGCTGGTACTCAGCTCTGGTGAGCTCCTGGCAAAGTCAATCACTGCCTGTTTTTATAGTAAACCTTAATGTGGTACCATGCAGCTCACAGATACACTGCAGATATAGAAGGGTATGTATTTCATACCGAACCCCTCCCTTGAGATGACCTGTACGTCACGATTTCAATTGTAGAGTTGAACCACTAGGGGCAAAAACAGCTAGATTTACTACTAAAAGACCAACATATATTACTTTTGCAACGAACTGTCAAAATGAAAACCATAATTGACCTGTTTCACTATATCTAATCCTTAAACATCTGTTTTTTGATTATATAAAAAAAAATCACATTAAAAGAAGATACATTTTTTAATGGGCGGGGTTTATGACTTTGTGGCTGTGGTAACTAGTGACGACCGATGAGAGCCCGCGTTCTTCCGTGTTTTTGTTAAGATTAAATGTTTGGGCCCGCCTCCTCCCAGTTTACATCTTCTGCAGGCTAAAGACTATTTTCAGATAAAGTAAGCCAAATATTGTAGTTTTTTTGCGTTGGTCGCTTTGTTACAATTTGAGAAGCTCGCTAGTTAGTGAATGTAGCTAACTGGGCCATTTTCATTCATTCAGCGAATGATACAAACGTAAAAGGAGGGCTGTACTGAACGAGTGTGAGCCAGCTCCTCTGGTCTATATTTCAGGCACGAGCATGGGGACACTGCAAGATGATATGCCGGTTTTATTCCGTTTTTCATACTAGTAACTAATATTTGCAAGGACAAATGTGATCTACAGTGTCAGACCTTTATACCAGTTAAATTAGTCCATAGACATTACATTTGCATTATAGTTTTTTGTTACTAGCATTGAGTCTATTGTATGGAAACTGGCCTGGGTGTAGTGCATTGAATGATTCGATTTTTTTTTTGTCAGCTTGATCACTCAGTTTGACTATTCCTCATGTTCATCCTCAGGCAAAGATGGACTTCCCAGGTCACTTCGAGAACATCTTCCAGCAGCTGAACCACCAGCGTGTCAGTGGTCAGCTCTGTGACTGTGTGATCGTAGTGGGGGGCCAACACTTCAGGGCCCACCGCTCTGTCCTGGCAGCCTGCAGTACACACTTCAGGGCCCTTCTGAATGCAGTGGAGGGGGATGGTGGAGGAGCCAGTGTGATGGAGCTGGATCTAGAGGTAGTGACTCCTGAGGCTTTCTCCACCCTGCTGGACATGATCTACACCTCCACTCTCACTCTGGGGGTCTCCAACGTAATGGATGTGCTCCTGGCTGCCTCCCACCTGCACCTCAACACTGTGGTCAAGGCCTGCAAGCACCACCTCACCTCCCGCAGCTTCCCCACATCGCCCCCGCGTGGTTGGAGTTTGCCAGTGCAGCAGCAGCGGTTCAGCCATGCAGTGGACCAGCAGCACCTGAGGCTGTCTCCATCCCAGGCAGCAGCCATGGCCGGGGTCAACTCCAGGCAGCAAAGATCTGTCCTACTCCAGCAGCTGGGGCTCAGCCTGGTCACATCGGCCCTGGAAGGTAGCCTCGACGTTGGCGCGACTGAGTTGGATGCTAGCCAGGCTGGAGGCAGGGACGGAGGGGTTGGAGCAGATGGAAGCATGGAGCAACTGGCAGCTTTCTCTGGTCGGCGTCACCACAAACGCAAGAGCTCTTCTCCCCAAATGTTTCAGGAGGAGAGGCTGAACAGCAAGCAGAGTGGGTGCAGGCTGTCTGAGGGGAATCACGGGGAGGGCTGCCCAAGGGTCTCCAGGAGTAATGGGGGTGATGAGCTTCACTCCCCTGACTCCCTGAAGACAGACAAGTGCCTCTGCCTGGAGAGGGGAAGTGCAGAGAAGCAGGAGGAGAAGTATGAAGGGACTTTACAAGAAGAGGTACAGCTGCCTAGCCAATCAGATAGTAATGTGGGAGGGACACGGGATGATGGGGGAGAGGATCACACAAAGGGTTCTCGGGTGGATGGAGGGATTGTGTTTAAAGTGAAAGTGGGAGAAGATGGAGAAGAGGAGGATCATAAGATGGATGTAGTTGTGAAGAGTGAGCAGGTGAACTCTTATCCAGACACACCAGGTGTGTCCAATTATCCTCCATTCCCATCCGAGGATCATCAGGATGAGCCAGTTAATGATGAGAAAGACATACTCAGCCCGAAGGGAAATGACCCAAGCTCATCCAACCCCCAATCTAGCTCCAATCCTCAGACAGACACATTCCCACTCCAAGACAACACGGATGGAGGAGATGGGTTGTCTGATAATGAGGGCCTAGACAGAAACCAAGACCTGGGCCTTTCCTGCATTCTCAACCCCAGGAGTCAGCTTGAGGCATTAGGAGAGGACAGTCTCATTAACACCACCATCAGTGAGGCTCAGGCAGAAAGCAATGAGGCTGTTAGGTCACTTCAAAACTCAGAGGCAACAAACACCTCCTCTTCCTCCCTTATGTTCCCAGTAACCTCCGTCCCCTTCCAGCAGCTCCTCAGTAGCGAGGGGCACAGTTTCAGTGATGGATTCATCCTTCAGTCCACCCAGACTCAGGATGTTCTGGGGGGCTTCTTGAGGGGCATCAGGCCAGATGTAGGCACCTTGGGCAGCCTCAGTTTGAGCACATCCCTCTCCCGATCATCCAGGGCTGAGATGACCGGAGTTGGGGGTAGCTTAGGGCTGCCAGTTTACCGTCGCATCGCTCCAAAAGTGAACCCCAACTCTGAGGGCCAGATAGATGGACAACCCCAGGATCCTTCCTCCTCCGGTCCAGCAGGGGGGGATACTGCTCCTCGCCCTGCCCTCACCAGAGCATCAGAGGACGTCCTTTCAAAGTGTAAGAAGGCCATGACGGAGCACAACGTCCTGGTAGTGGAGGGGGCAAGGAAATACGCCTGCCGGATCTGCTGTAAGACCTTCCTAAACCTGACTGACTGTAAGAAACACATCAGAGTCCACACAGGAGAAAAGCCCTACGCCTGCCTCAAGTGTGGCAAACGCTTCAGTCAGTCGTCCCATTTGTACAAACACTCCAAGACCACCTGTCTACGCTGGCAGAGCAGCCACCTGCCTGCCACGCTGCTCTGAGAGACCGGGAAATCAGGTGGAAACACTGTGAAAAACAGCCGGTGCTACCAGTCAGAAAGCTCATTGACATTTTTCATTTCAAAATGTTCTGCCATATCAGGGTTATGTTTGCCTGGTCATTGTTATAAATATGGTTGAAGTAGACACTTTAATATTGATGTGAAAACAAATGTTGACTGTGTTGATGATTTTAGAAAGCACGCGCAGAATGTACTGTAGTTTGTCTAGACGACGACTACATGAAATGTGATGGTATCATCATAGAACAGAGAGAATGGAACTCTTTAAAATAATCTTTACACTACTACTCAGTAGGATCACTATTGAACAGTGATACAAATTAAACTACATTGGAACCAAACTGATCCCTGACTATCTTTTAAATGATCTATTCTAACTTTGTTCATTTACGCATGGATCTAGAATTCTTCTTATGGGGGAAACATGTTCACACATTTCGACATACTGTACAACATTTCTACTTTATTCAACAAAGCCAGAATGACAGACCATGTTAGAGGGAGGGAGTGATCAGCTGGTTTGAAACAAACAATGATTACAGGCGAGGTGTTTTACCATAGATGAATTAGAGATAGTGTTTCTTAGAATTATGCACAAATAGACAATGGCGATCCATATCTCAATATGTTAACACAAAACTGTCATGAGAACAATAGAAAACATTACAACTACTGTTTTACACAATTCGATCAAGTGTTTCATAAGAACAAGAAGGCCAGTAATGGATTGTGTGCAGAGACATTGTAGTGCTTTTCTACGTCCTTAAAAGGAAGTCATGGCTGACCCTTAGGAGTACTGTTAAGTGTACTGAGGCATGTTCTCAAAACGCTAATACTATACACTTCCTCTTTCAAGTAACATTTTAGAAGTTAGTTGTTTCTTGTAAAACAGTAAGAGCAAGAGGCAGAAGTTTACCTTCATGTTGGGAGAGCATGTTAAAGGAAACATTCACCCATTTTGAATGTTATACCGTTTTTGTGCATCTATTTGCCATTCAAGCAGGCATAAATACAGCTGAAAGGGCAAATTTTACGTCATACCCGCTGTATTTCTATGACGCTAAAGACGTCATACCCGCTGTATTTCTATGACACTAAAGACATCATACCCCTGTATTTCTATGACACTAAAGACATCATACCCGCTGTATTTCTATGACACTAAAGACATCATACCCGCTGTATTTCTATGACACTAAGGACGTCATACCGGCTGTATTTCTATGATGCAAAAGACGTCATACCCGCTGTATTTCTATGACACTAAAGACGTCATACCCGCTGTATTTATGACACTAAAGACGTCATACCGGCTGTATTTCTATGACACTAAAGACGTCATACCCGCTGTATTTCTATGACACTAAAGACGTCATACCCGCTGTATTTCTATGACACTAAAGACGTCATACCCGCTGTATTTCTATGACACTAAAGACGTCATACCGGCTGTATTTCTATGACACTAAAGACGTCATACGTATTTCTATGACACTAAAGACGTTGTATTTCTATGATGCAAAACATGGCATACTGGCTGTATTTCTGCATGTTTGAACAGCGAATAGCTCAGATACACATGAAAATCCCCAGGAATCGATAGAACATCGCTCAGAGATGCACAAAAATGATATAACATTCTAAATGGGTGAATCTTTCCTTTAATAGAACAGCAATAATCTTAACACAGATTCCTTCCTGGTCACTTACGGCTTTTACCTTCCCTGGTAATGACTACTGATTGGTTGATAAAAAAATAATTCTAACAGGAGGACCGAGGCAGAATTGAGAAGTTGTAGAGCAGCATTAGAATTTGAGTTCGCTGGGCATGTCTGTGCCCTGTAGGCCTGCCAGCAGATTGTTTGCGGACAGCTCTGCCATGATGCCACGTGTGGAGTAGGTAGCACTGCCAATGTGGGGCAAGACCACTGCAGGTGGACAGAGGAGAGAAAAGTATTAGCAGGGATATGATCGGATTGCACAATATACACTGAACAAAAATATAAACAACATGTAAACTGTTGGTCCCATGTTTCATGAGCAGAAATAAAAATGTCCCAGAAATGTTCGATACGCACAAAAAGCTTATTTCTCTTGTTTATATCCCTGTTAGTGAGGATTTCTCCTTTGCAAAGATAATCCATCCACCTGAAAGGTGTGGCATATCAAGATGCTGATTAAACAGCATGATCATTACACAGGTGCACCTTGTGCTGGGGACAATAAAAGGCTACTAAAATGTGCAGTTTTGTCACACAACACACTGCCACAGATGTCTCAAGTTTTGAGGGAGTGTGCAATTGGCATGCTGACTGCAGGAATGTCCAACCGAGCTGTTGCCAGATAATTTAATGTGAATTTTTCTACCATAAGCCGCCTCCAACGTTGTTTTAGAGAATTTGGCAGTACGTCCAACTGGCCTCACAACCGCAGACCACGTGCATGGCGTCGTGTGGGTGAGCGGTTTGCTGATGTCAACGTTGTGAACAGAGTGCCACGTGGTGGCGGTGGGGTTATGGTATGGGGAGGTATAAGCTACGGACAACAAACACAATTGCATTTTATCGAAGGCAATTTGAATGCACAGAAATACCATGACTAGATCGTGAGGCCCATTTTTTAAAGGTATCTGTGACCAACAGATGCATATCTGTGACAAACAGATGCATATCTGTATTCCCAGTATTGTGAAAATCCATAGATTAGGGCCTAATTAATTTATTTCAATTGACTGAGTTCATTACATAAAACTGTAACTCAGTAAAATATTTGAAATTGTTACATGTTGCATTTATATTTTGTTCAGTATAAATCATCTCTGGGGAAAAGCAACTGGTTCATTTTAATGAGCAGACGTAAAAAAAAAGAGAGTATTCTTGATTCCCCTGGAAAGACCACAACAATGATTAGAGATGAATCATAGACAATAAAACAGAGTAAACTGGCTTCCATCCCTGTGTCTCCATATACTCACCACAGTTTTTGAGGGTGAGGAGGGGGTGGTCGGTGGGGAGTGGTTCTGGGGTTGTGACGTCCAGCCCAGCACAAGCTATCTGACCACTGGACAGAGCCTGGTACAGATCCTCCTGATTCACCACTGCACCCCTATAACACACACACCTCTATTTTTATAACTTTGAATGACTGTAACAGTGCTCATTTCCAAACGCAGTCAGTGTGGTTTGATTTGCACTGCTCTACGTGTTTAATGGAGTACCTGCTGGTGTTGATGAAGACAGCGGTGTTCTTCATCTTGCTGAAGAAGTCCTTGTTACACAGGCCTTGGGTCTCTGGTGTGAGGGCGCAGGACACCACGACAAAATCACTCTCAGACACCAGCATGTCCAAGGGCACTGCAACAGAGAGGAGGGGAGGAGAGAGGGTGAAGAAACAGCCAAATAAACACCTCATCTGATTCTCACCCTCTCTCTTATACTTTCCTGTTTTCCATAGCCCCTCCAACCCCGCTCACCGTATTCTCCCTCCACCTCAGCAGCATAGGATTTGGCAGTTCTTCCAGAGTACAGGAGCCTTTTCACTCCAAACGGTTTCAGCCTCCTGGCAATGGCCATACCTGAGCGAAAACAGCATTGACTCCAGACAATCAATCAGTTAGTAAGACATTTTGTCCAGCCCTTTCAGCTACAGTATGGATTATATGGACCACAGGCCTAAAAGGCAGGAGTCCCTGAATCCAGTATCAATCAATCACTGTCACTACCTATGCGTCCCAGTCCAATGACACCGACAGTGCTGCCTGACAGGCCATAACCACACAACCACAGAGGTTTCCAGGTGCTCCAGCCTCCACTGAGAGAGAAAGAGAAAGCGAGAGAAAGCGAGAGAGAGTTAAAAAGTGGGAAATGAGGACACACATTCTGTTTTGCTCATATTAATTGTAGATATAAATTTGGTTCAGCAACACATCCCTAAAGTATCAATGTACAACATGTCAAGAGTGATCATCTGAAACTGAAGTCTTATGTAGTAAATGCATCTGTGTTTTTATTGATCACTGACTTCTTAACCTCCACCACGCCCTCTGGTAGCCGCCGAGCTGTAGCCAGGAGCAGGGCGACGGTCAGCTCCGCTGTGGCATCAGTCAGGACGTCTGGAGTGTAGCCCACACGCACCCCTCTGCACAGAACATGGAGAAGAGGGCACAATGAGAGTTTCTGACTTTCTGATGTGAGGAAGGTATTTGTTCGTACAATCATTGCTTGAATTGGGCCGGAGCCGCCTGGAGCGCCGTACTGGCACCTCAAATTTTTCCGGGAACTGCTTACCGGCTCCTCTATAAAACAAAGTGACATATCAGCGGCCCAGACACAAAAGATTGATCAAAGTGGAGTGAAGGCGGGGTGAAGGCTCGATCTGCATTGAATAGCAATTGAGAGTGGGGATCCATATCCTGATTCTGCTTTGTTCAAGTTTATTTTCCGCTAGTCTGTGAATCCGGTGTATGCGTGGCAGTAGACTGTTCCAGTTTGAGAATGTGCCAGCCTGAATGAGCAGGATGCGATGTTCCAAGTTGTCAAATTAGGTTTCTTAAGGTCATGAACATCCTTTTTTTTTTTTTACCCTTTTTCTCCCCAATTTCGTGGTGTCCAATTGTTTTAGTAGCTACTATCTTGTCTCATCGCTACAACTCCCGTACGGGCTCGGGAGAGACGAAGGCTGAAAGTCATGCGTCCTCCGATACACAACCCAACCAAGCCGCACTGCTTCTTAACACAGCGCCATCCAACCCGGAAGTCAGCCGCACCAATGTGTCGGAGGAAACACCATGCACCCGGCAACCTTGGTTAGCGCGCACTGCGCCCAGTCCGCCACAGGAGTCGCTGGTGCGCGATGAGACAAGGATTTCCCTACTGGCCAAAACCCTCCCTAACCCGGGCGACGCTAGGCCAATTGTGCGTCGCCCCACGGACCTCCCGGGTCACGGCCGGTTACGACAGAGCCTGGACGCGAACCCAGAGTCTCTGGTGGCGCAGCTGGCGCTGCAGTACAGCGCCCTTAATCACTGCACCACCCGGGAGGCAGGTAATTTTATTTCAATATTGTGATTTCCTTTTCAAATATATTATCAAATCACTTAAAAATCAACATATCAGCCATGATCAGAATTAGGCATAGCCTTCAGCGCATCTCTGTGTGTGCTGTGCATTATCTGCATGTGTGCCAGTGTGAGTGGGCCATTTGCCCGAGGAGAGAGAGACATTTCAGCAGCAAGTAGCCTATAAAATAATGATAGACTAACTATATAGCCAATTCAAAACATAATTAGCCACACTAGAAGCTATCTCGCTAGTTAACTATATGCCCAAGAATTAAAGTTGTTGACTCATTGTTGTCTTTTCACCGACACTGTTGGGAAATAAATCTGACACCATAATTTGAAAGCTGTGATTCCCCGCTATTAAACAGTAGGCTAGCCATGTAAATACGAAAATGCAAAAAATTTGAAGAATAGCCTAATTGACAAATAACTGATGCTGTGCATAGATCTCCCCTGAAACATGAATATTATAGATAAACATGTCTTAGTGAGCTACCTTTCTTTGAAGTAGCCTACCTTATCCGTTTTATCCCTGATTCACGGAATGAATGAGGGAATAATTTAATAAAAACATTTTTGAAAGTATTTGGTTGTAATATTGCAATATTTTATATCGAGGGTGGCCAACAGCTACTGGGTGTGTTGGTTTTTGTTTTGAGCCCTGCTCCAAATTGTAGCCTAAACATTAGCTGCTCAACAGGAACTTGATTAGGAGACTTTGGTGCGTTTCAGGGCAGGATCAAAAACCTGCACACTCTGTAGCTCTCCAGATGGAGGGGTGACCACGTACATTTTATACAGTAGCCTAACAGTGCAGTTATTCTACTCTGTACGGGGTAAAGGGCACAACGGCAGGAAAGTGGCAAGAAAAAGTATGTGAACCATTTGGAATTACCTGGATTTCTGCATACATTTTTACATAGATGAAGATCTGATCTTCATCTAAGTCACAACAATAGACAAACAGTGTGCTTAAACTAATAACACACAAATTGTATTTTTCTTGTCTATATTGAATGCAATATTTAAACATTCACAGTGTAAGTTGGAAAAAGTATGTGAACCCCGAGGCTCATGACTTCTCCAAAAGCTAATTGGAGTCATGAGTCAGCTAACCTGGAGTACAATCATTGAGACAAGGTTGGAGATGTTGTTTAGAGCTGCCCTGCCCTATAAAAAAAACACTCACAAAATATGATTTTGCTATTCACAAGAAGCATTGCCTGATCCGAACCATACCTCGAACAAAAGAGATCTCAGAAGACCTAAGATTAAGAATGGTTGACTTGCATAAAGCTGGAAAGGTTTACAAAAATATCTCTAAAGGCAGTCAGTCCACGGTAAGACGGTCAGTCCACGGTAAGACAAATAGTCTATAAATGGAAAAAGTTCAGCACTGTTGCTAATCTCCCTAGGCGTGGCCGTCCTGCAAAGATGACTGCAAGAGCACAGCGCAGAATGCGCAATGAGGATCCTAGAGTGTCAGCTAAAGACTTACAGAAATCTCTGGTAGATGCTAACATCTTTGTTGACGAGTCTACGATACATAAAACACTAAAAAAGAATGGTGTTCATGGGAGGACACCATGGAATAAGGACACTGCTGTCTTTAAAAAACATTGCTGCACGTCTGAAGTTTGCAAAAGAGCACCTGGATGTTCCACAGCGCTACTGGCAAAATATTCTGTGGACAGATGTAACTAAGGTTGTGGTGTTTGGAAGGAACACACAACACTATGCATGGAGGAAAAAAAGGAACAACACACCAATATCAAAACCTCATCCCAACTATAAAGTATGGTGGAGGGAGCATCATGGTTTGGGGCTGCTTTGCTGCCTCAGGGCCTGGACAGCTTGCTATCATCGACAAAAAAAATAATTCCCAAGTTTATCAAGACATTTTGCAGGAGAATGTTAAAATATCTGTCCGCCAATAGAAGCTCAACAGAAGTTAGGTAATGCTATGTTATGACAAATTTATGCAGAAATCCAGGTAATTCTAAAGGGTTCACATACTTTTTCTTCCCATTATAGTAGGCCTACATGGGATAAGAGACCAGAGGCCTTTAATTATGCTGACTTTCTGCATGTAGGCGACAGGGCCGCAACCAATTATTGGTCATGGAAATTTGGTTAAAAGTCATGGGAAAGTAATGAAATTCCATCTGTCAAAATGTGTATGAACCCTTCCACCGCGCACAGCCAGAAGAGGACTGGCCACCTAGTTCCCTTCCTAGGTTCCTGCCTTTCTCAGGAGTTTTTCCTAGCCACCATGCTTCTACATATGCATTGCTTGCTGTTTAGTGTTTTAGGGTGGGTTTCTATACAGAACTTAGTGACATCTGCTGATTTAAAAATGGCTTTATAAATACATTTGATTAACAGATCTCTGAAGCATAATATTTGAGAATTTCTGTGAACATAGTCTAATGGACTGACTTAGAAAAAGACAGCTCCTGCACCTCTTTCCTCCCAAGTCAAGCTAGTTGGTAGTTAGTCTTACCGTTTCTTGATCTCATCCATGGCCATGTGGTCAAATCCGACAGACAAGGTACTTATAACCTTCAAGTTTGGACCTGAACACAAATCGATAGCTACGTGTTAGGAGAAGACAGAATGGGAACTATCATACAACACATTTACAGTATAATACATACCTAACAGCCTCAAATTACAGATTAAATTCACTTACTTATGTAGGCATATGTATGCTGCAATTCAGCTTTTAGCTGCAAATGGGTACAATTCAAAATAAACCTTAAATATACAGTACCAGTCATAAGTTTGACACACCTACTCATTCAAGGGTTTTTCTTTATTTTTTAAAACTATTTTCTACATTGTAGAATAGTGAAGACATCAAAACTATGAAAAAACACATGGAATTATGTAGTAACCAAAAATGTGTTACACAAATCCAAATATATTTTATACTTGAGATTCTTCAAAGTAGCCAGCCTTTGCCTTGATGACAGCTTTGGACCCTCTTGGTATTCTCTCAACCAGCTTCACCTGAAATGTTTTTCCAACAGTCTTGAAGGAATTCCCACATATGCTGAGCACATGTTGGCTGCTTTTCCTCAACTCTGCGGTCCAACTCATCCCAAACCATCTCAATTGAGTTGAGGTCGGGTGATTGTGTAGGCCAGGTCATCTGATGCAGCACTCCATCACTCTCCTTCAACAGCCTGGAGGTGTTGGGTCATTGTCCTGTTGAAAAACAAATGATAGTCCCATCAGTATCACCGGCAAAGCACCTCCACACCATCACACTTCCTCCTCCATTCTTCATGGTGGGAACCACACATGCAGAGATCATCCGTTCACCTACTCTGCATCTCAAAGACAATGGTGGTTGGGACCAAAAATCTCAAATTTGGACTCAGACCAAAAGACAGATTTCCACCGGTCTGATGTCTGTTGCTCGTGTTTCTTGGCCCAAGCAAGTATCTTCTTATTATTGGTGTCCTTTAGTAGTGGTTTATTTGCAGCAATTCGACTGTGAAGGCCTGACTCACGCAGTCTCCTCTGAACAGTTGATGTTGATATTCGTCTGTTACCTGAACACTGTGAAGCATTTATTTGGGCTGCAATCTGAGGTGCAGTTAACTCAGAGATGGCCGCCTTGCTTTGCTTTCCTAGGAAACTATGCAGTTTTTTGTTTTTTTACGTGTTATTTCTTACATTAGTACCCCAGGTCATCTTAGGTTTCATTACATACAGTCGAGAAGAACTACTGAATATAAGATCAGCGTCAACTCACCATCAGTACGACCAAGAATATGTTTTTCGCGACGCAGATCCTGTGTTCTGCCTTTCACCCAGGACAACGGAGTGGATCCCATGCAGCGACCCAAAAAAACGACTCCGAAAAAGAGGGAAACGAGGCGGTCTTCTGGTCAGACTCCGGAGACGGGCACATCGTGCACCACTCCCTAGCATCCTTCTCGCCAATGTCCAGTCTCTTGACAACAAGGTTGATGAAATCCGAGCAAGGGTAGCATTCCAGAGGGACATCAGAGACTGTAACGTTCTTTGCTTCACGGAAACATGGCTCACTGGAGAGACGCTATCGGGGGCGGTGCAGCCAGCGGGTTTCTCCACGCATCGCGCCGACAGAAACAAACATCTTTCTGGTAAGAAGAGGGGCGGGGGCGTATGCCTTATGACTAACAAGACATGGTGTGATGAAAGAAACATACAGGAACTCAAATCCTTCTGTTCACCTGATTTAGAATTCCTCACAATCAAATGTAGACCACATTATCTACCAAGAGAATTCTCTTCGATTATAATCACAGCCGTATATATCCCCACCCAAGCAGACACATCGATGGCTCTGAACGAACTTTATTTGACTCTTTGCAAACTGGAATCCATTTATCCGGAGGCTGCATTCATTGTTGCTGGGGATTTTAACAAGGCTAATCTGAAAACAAGACTCCCAAAATTTTATCAGCATATCGATTGCGCAACCAGGGGTGGAAAAACCTTGGATCATTGTTACTCTAACTTCCGCGACGCATATAAGGCCCTGCCCCGCCCTCCTTTCGGAAAAGCTGACCACGACTCCATTTTGTTGATCCCTGCCTACAGACAGAAACTAAAACAAGAGGCTCCCACGCTGAGGTCTGTCCAACGCTGGTCCAACCAAGCTGACTCCACACTCCAAGACTGCTTCCATCACGTGGACTGGGACATGTTTCGTATTGCGTCAGATAACAATATTGATGAATATGCTGATTCGGTGTGCGAGTTCATTAGAACGTGCGTTGAAGATGTCGTTCCCATAGCAACGATTAAAACATTCCCTAACCAGAAACCGTGGATTGATGGCAGCATTCGCGTGAAACTGAAAGCGCGAACCACTGCTTTTAATCAGGGCAAGGTGACTGGTAACATGACCGAATACAAACAGTGCAGCTATTCCCTCCGCAAGGCTATCAAACAAGCTAAGCGTCAGTACAGAGACAAAGTAGAATCTCAATTCAACGGCTCAGACACAAGAGGCATGTGGCAGGGTCTACAGTCAATCACGGACTACAAGAAGGAATCCAGCCCAGTCACGGACAAGGATGTCCTGCTCCCAGGCAGACTAAATAACTTTTTTGCCCGCTTTGAGGACAATACAGTGCCACTGACACGGCCTGCAACGAAAACATGCGGACTCTCCTTCACTGCAGCCGAGGTGAGTAAGACATTTAAACGTGTTAACCCTCGCAAGGCTGCAGGCCCAGACGGCATCCCCAGCCGCACCCTCAGAGCATGCGCAGACCAGCTGGCCGGTGTGTTTACGGACATATTCAATCAATCCCTATACCAGTCTGCTGTTCCCACATGCTTCAAGAGGGCCACCATTGTTCCTGTTCCCAAGAAAGCTAAGGTAACTGAGCTAAACGACTACCGCCCCGTAGCACTCACTTCCGTCATCATGAAGTGCTTTGAGAGACTAGTCAAGGACCATATCACCTCCACCCTAGACCCACTCCAATTTGCTTACCGCCCAAATAGGTCCACAGACGATGCAATCTCAACCACACTGCCCTAACCCATCTGGACAAGAGGAATACCTATGTGAGAATGCTGTTCATCGACTACAGCTCGGCATTCAACACCATAGTACCCTCCAAGCTCGTCATCAAGCTTGAGACCCTGGGTCTCGACCCCGCCCTGTGCAACTGGGTACTGGACTTCCTGACGGGCCGCCCCCAGGTGGTGAGGGTAGGCAACAACATCTCCACCCCGCTGATCCTCAACACTGGGGCCCCACAAGGGTGCGTTCTGAGCCCTCTCCTGTACTCCCTGTTCACCCACGACTGCGTGGCCACGCACGCCTCCAACTCAATCATCAAGTTTGCGGACGACACAACAGTGGTAGGCTTGATTACCAACAACGACGAGACGGCCTACAGGGAGGAGGTGAGGGCCCTCGGAGTGTGGTGTCAGGAAAATAACCTCACACTCAACGTCAACAAAACTAAGGAGATGATTGTGGACTTCAGGAAACAGCAGAGGGAACACCCCCCTATCCACATCGATGGAACAGTAGTAGAGAGGGTAGCAAGTTTTAAGTTCCTCGGCATACACACATCACAGACAAACTGAATTGGTCCACTCACACAGACAGCATCATGAAGAAGGCGCAGCAGCGCCTCTTCAACCTCAGGAGGCTGAAGAAATTCGGTTTGTCACCAAAAGCACGCACAAACTTCTACAGATGCACAATCGAGAGCATCCTGGCGGGCTGTATCACCGCCTGGTACGGCAACTGCTCCGCCCACAACCGTAAGGCTCTCCAGAGGGTAGTGAGGTCTGCACAACGCATCACCGGGGGCAAACTACCTGCCCTCCAGGACACCTACACCACCCGATGTCACAGGAAGGCCATAAAGATCATCAAGGACATCAACCACCCGAGCCACTGCCTGTTCACCCCGCTATCATCCAGAAGGCGAGGTCAGTACAGGTGCATCAAAGCTGGGACCGAGAGACTGAAAAACAGCTTCTATCTCAAGGCCATCAGACTGTTAAACAGCCACCACTAACATTGAGTGGCTGCTGCCAACACACTGACACTGACACTGACCCAACTCCAGCCACTTTAATAATGGGAATTGATGGGAAATGTAAATATATCACTAGCCACTTTAAACAATGCTACCTTATATAATGTTACTTACCCTACATTATTCATCTCATATGCATACGTATATACTGTACTTTATCATCGACTGCATCCTTATGTAATACATGTATCACTAGCCACTTTAACTATGCCACTTTGTTTACATACTCACCTCATGTATATACTGTACTCGATACCATCTACTGTATCCTGCCTATGCTGCTCTGTACCATCACTCATTCATATATCCTTATGTACATATTCTTTATCCCCTTACACTGTGTATAAGACAGTAGTTTTGGAATTGTTAGTTAGATTACTTGTTGGTTATTACTGCATTGTCAGAACTAGAAGCACAAGCATTTCGCTACACTCGCATTAACATCTGCTAACCATGTGTATGTGACAAATAAAATTTGATTTGATTTGAACTTCTCCTCTGCAGCAGAGGTAACTCTGGGTCTTCCTTTCCTGTGGCGGTCCTCATGAGAAGCAGTTTCATCATAGCGCTTGATGGTTTTAGCGACTGCACTTTCTAAGTTCTTGACATTGTCCGCATAGACTGACCTTCACATCTTAAAGTAATGATGGACTGTCGCTTGTCTTTGCTTATTTGAGCTGTTCTTGCCATAATATGGACTTGATCTTTTACCAAATAGGGCTATCTTCTGTATACCACCCCTACCTTGTCACAACACAACCGATTGGCTCAAATGCATTAAGAAGGAAAGAAATAACACAAATTAACAAGGCACACCTGTTAATTGAAATGCATTCCAGGTGACTAACTCAAATCAAATGTTATTAGTCACATGCGCCAAATACAACCGGTGTAGACCTGACAGTGAAATGATTACTTACTAGTCCCTAACCAACAATGCAGTTTAAAAAAATATCGATAAGAATAAAAAATAAAAGTAACAAGTAATTAAAGAGCAGCAGTAAAATAACAATAGCGAGACTATATACAGGGGGGTACCGGTCCAGAGTCAATGTGCGGAGGCACCAGTTAGTTGAGGTAATATGTACATGTAGGTAGAGTTATTAAAGTGACTATGCATAGATGATAACCTCTTGAGAGGTTCACTGCTATGCGGATGACACACAGCTGTACATTTCAATGAAACATGGTGAAGCCCCAAAATTGCCCTCGCTAGAAGCCTGTGTTTCAGACATAAGGAAGTGGATGGCTGCAAACGTTCTACTTTTAAACACGGACAAAACAGATGCTTGTTCTAGGTCCCAAGAAACAAAGAGATCTTCTGTTGAATCTGACAATTAATCTTAATGGTTGTACAGTCGTCTCAAATAAAACTGAAGGACCTCGGCATTACTCTGGACCCTGATCTCTCTTTTGACGAACATATCAAGACTGTTTCAAGGACAGCTTTTTTGCATTTACGTAACATTGCAAAAATCAGAAACTTTCTGTCCAAAAATTACACAGAAAAATTAATCCATGCTTTTGTTACTTCTAGGTTAGACTACTGCAATGCTCTACTTTCCGGCTACCCGGATAAAGCACTAAATACACTTCAGTTAGTGCTAAATACGGCTGCTAGAATCCTGACTAGAACCAAAATATGTGATCATATTACTCCAGTGCTAGCCTCCCTAAACTGGCTTCCTGTTAAGGCAAGGGCTGATTTCAAGGTTTTACTGCGAACCTAAAAAGCATTACATGGGCTTGCTCCTACCTATCTTTCCGATTTGGTCCTGCCGTACATACCTACACGTACACTACGGTCACAAGACGCAGGCCTCCTAATTGTCCCTAGAATTTCTAAGCAAACAGCTGGAGGCAGGGCTTTCTCCTATAGAGCTCAATTTTTATGGAATGGTCTGCCTACCCATGTGAGAGACGCAGACTCGGTCTCAACCTTTAAGTCTTTACTGAAGACGAATCTCTTCAGTGGGTCATATGATTGAGTGTAGTCTGGCCCAGGGGTGTGAAGGTGAACGGAAAGGCTCTGGAGCAACGAACCGCCCTTGCTGTCTCTGCCTGGCCGGTTCCCCTCTCTCCACTGGGATTCTCTGCCTCTAACCCTATTACAGGGGCTGAGTCACTGGCTTACTGGTGCTCTTTCATGCCGTCCCTAGGAGGGGTGCGTCACTTGAGTGGGTTGAGTCACTGACGTGATCTTCCTGTCTGGGTTGGCGTCCCCCCGTGGCAGAGATCTTTGTGGGCTACACTCGGCCTTGTCTCAGGATGGTAAGTTGGTGGTTGAAGATATCCCTCTAGTGGTGTGGGGGCTGTGCTTTGGTAAAGTGGGTGGGGTTATATCCTTCCTGCTTGGCCCTGTCCGGGGGTATCATCGGATGGGGCCACAGTGTCTTCTGACCCCTCCTGTCTCAGCCTCCAGTATTTATGCTGCAGAGGTTTATGTGTCGGGGGGCTAGGGTCAGTTTGTTATATCTGGAGTACTTCTCCTGTCTTATCCAGTGTCCTGTGTGAATTTAAGTATGCTCTCTCTAATTCTCTCTTTCTTTCTCTCTCTCTGTCTCGGAGGACCTGAGCCCTAGGACCATGCCTCAGGACTACCTGGCATGATGACTCCTTGCTGTCCCCAGTCCACCTGGCCGTGCTGCTGCTCCAGTTTCAACTGTTCTGCCTGCTGCTATGGAATCCTGACCTGTTCACCGGACGTGCTACCTGTCCCAGACCAGACATTTACTCCTGAGGTGCTGACTTGCTGCACCCTCGACAACTACTGTGATTATTATTTGACCATGCTGGTCATTTATGAACATTTGAACATCTTGGCCATGTTCTGTTATAATCTCCACCAGGCACAGCCAGAAGAGGACTGGCCAGCCCTCATAGCCTGGTTCCTCTCTAGGTTTCTTCCTAGGTTTTGGCCTTTCTAGGGAGTTTTTCCTAACCATCGTGCTTCTACACCTGCATTTCTTGCTGTTTGGGGTTTTAGGCTGGGTTTCTGTACAGCACTTTGAGATATCAGCTGATGTAAGAAGGGCTGTATAAATAAATGTGATTTGAGACTAGGGGGCAGTATTTTGATGTTTGGATGAAAAACATACCCAAATTAAACTGCCTATTTTACAGGCCCAGATGCTAGAATATGCATATAATTGGCAGATTCGGATAGAAAACACTCTAAAGTTTCCATAACTGTCAAAATATTGTCTGTGAGTATAACAGAACTAATATTGCAGGTGAAAACCTGAGGAAAATCCAACCAGGAAATGCAGTTATTTTGAAACCTCTCTTTTCCACTGCACGCCTGTCCTCCATTTAAAGGGATATCAACCAGATTCCTTTCCCTATAGCTTCCACAAGGTGTGAACAGTCTTTAGACATAGTTTCAGGCTTTTATTCTGAAAAATTAGCGAGACTGATCACATCTTGTCAGTGGATAGCTGTGTGTCCCCAGAGTTTTGCATGCGAGAGCAGCTTGGACCTTTTCTCCCTCTCTACCGCCCAGTTGAAATATTATTGTAAAAACAACCTGTGGATTGATTATAAAAAACGTTTGACATGTTTCTACAAACTTTACAGATACTATTTGGAATTTTCATCTGCCCGTCGTGACCTGCACAAGCCTGTCGATTACTCAACAAAACACGCCAACCAAATGGAGGTTTTTGGATATAAAAATAATCTTTATCGAACAAAACAAACATTTATTGTGTAACTGGGAGTCTCGTGAGTGCAAACATCCGAAGATCAAAGGTAAGCGATTAATTTGATTGCTTTTCTGACTTTCGTGACCAATCTACTTTGCTGCTAGCTGTTTGTAATGTTTTGTCTGCTGAGAGAGCTGTCCTAACATAAACGCTTGGTTTGCTTTCGCTGTAAAGCTTTTATGAAATCTGACACGCCAGGTGGATTAACAACAAGCTAAGCTGTGTTTTGCTATATTGCACTTGTGATTTCATGAAAATTTAATATTTTTTGTAATTTAATTTGAATTTGGAGCTCTGCAATTCAGCGGATGTTGACGAAAATGATCCCGCTAAAGGGATCGGTGCGCCAAGAGGATAACAACAGAGAGTAGCAGCGGTATAAAAGAGGGGGAGGGAGGAGGTGGGGCAATACAAATAGTCTGGGTAGCCATTTAATTAGATGTTCAGGAGTCTTATGGCTTGGGGGTAGAAGCTGTTTAGAAGCCTCTTGGACCTAGACTTGGCGCTCCAGTACCGCTTGCCGTGCGGTAGCAGAGAGAACAGTCTATGACTAAGGTGGCTGGAGTCTTTGACAATTTTAAGGGCCTTCCCCTGACACCGCCTGGTATAGAGGTAATGGATGGCAGGAAGCTTGGCCCCAGTGATGTACTGGGCCGTTCGCACTAGCCTCTGTAGTGCATTGCGGTCGGAAGCCGAGCAGTTGCCATGCCAGGTGGTGACGCAAACAGTCAGGATACTCTCGATGGTGCAGCTGTAAAACCTTTTGAGGATCTGAGGACCCATGGCACATCTTTTCAGTTTACTAAAGGGGAATAGGTTTTGTCGTGACCTCTTCACAACTGCCTTGGTGTGCTTGGACCATGTTAGTTTGTTGGTGATGTGGACACCAAGGAACTTGAAGCTCTCAACCTGCTCCACTGCAGCCCCGTCAATCTCCTTTGTCTTGATCACGTTGAGGGAGAGGTTGTTGTCTTGGCTCCAAACGGCCAGGCCTCTAAACTCCTCCCTATAGGCTGTCTCGTCGTTGTCGGTGATCAGGCCTACCACTGTTGTGTCATAGGCAAACAATGATGGTGTTGGAGTCGTGCCTGACCGTGCAGTCATGAGTGAACAAGGAGTACAGCACGCACCCCTGTGGGGCCCCTGTGTTGAGAATCAGCATGGTGGATGTGTTGTTACCTACCCTTACCACCCGGGGCGGCCCGTCAGGACATCCAGGATCCAGTTGCAGAGGGAGGTGTCTAGTCCCAGGGTCCTTAGCTTATTGAGGAGCTTTGAGGGCACTATGGTGTTGAACACTGCCCTTTCCCACCTTTTGTCCAGGTGGGAAAGGGCAGTGTGGAGTGCAATAGAGATTGCATCATCTGTGAATCTGTTGGGGCGGTATGTAAATTGGAGTGGGTTTAGTGTTTTCTAGTGTTTCTGGGATAAAGGTGTTGATGTGAGCCATGACCAGCCTTTCAAAGCACTTCATGGCTACAGACGTAAGTGCTATGGGTCAATAGTCATTTAAGCAGGTTACCTTAAGTGTTCGTGGGCACATGCATTCTTAAAACATGTTGGTATTACAGAATGGGACAGGAGAGGTTGAACATGTCAGTGAAGACACTTGCCAGTTGGCCAGCGCATGCTCTCAGTACACGTCCTGGTAATCCGTCTGGCCCTGCGGCCTTGTGAACGTTGACTTGTTTAAAGGTCTTACTCACATCGGCTGTGGAGAGCATGATCACACAGTCTTTACGGAACAGCTGATGCTCTCATGCATGTTTCAGTGTTATTTGCCTCAAGCAAGCTTATGAGTAGTTTAGCTCGCCTGGGAGGCTCATGTCACTGGGCAGCTCTCGGCTGTGCTTCCCTTTGTAATGTTTTGCAAACCCTGCCACATCCGATGGTTCGTCTGAGGGCATAGCAGGATTTCTTAGAAGCTTCCGGGTTGGAGTCCCACTCCTTGAAAGCAGCAGCTCTAGCATTTAGCTCAGTGCAGATGTTGCCTGTAATTCATGGCTTCTGGTTGGGGTATGTACAGTCACTTTGGGGATGACATCATCAATGACTGATGTGGTGTACTCCTCAATGCCATCGAAGGAATCCCGGAACATATTCCAGTCTGTGCTAGCAAAACAGTCCTGTAGCTTAGCATCTGCTTCATCTTACCACTTTTGTATTGATCTAGTCACTTTTATTGATCTAGTCACCTGCTTTCATTTCTGCTTGTAAGTAGGAATCAGGAGGATAGAATTATGGTCAGATTTGCAAAATGGAGGGCGAGGAAGAGCTTTGTGTGTCGAGTAAAGGTGGTCCAGAGTTTTTTTCACCTCTGGTTGCACATTTAACATGCTGATAGAAATTTGGTAAAACAAATGTACGTTTCCCTGCATTAAAGTCCCCGGCTACGAGGAGCGCCGCCTCTGGGTGAGCATTTTCTTGTTTGCTTGTGGCGGAATACAACTCATTCAATGCTGTCTTAGTGTCAGCCTCAGTCTGTGGTGGTATGTAGACAGCAACAAAATATACAGATGAAAACTCTCTAGGTAGATAGTGTGGTCTACAGCTTATCATGAGGTACTCAGGTGAGCAATAGTTTGAGATTTCCTTAGATATCATGCACCAGCTGTTATTTACAAAAAAACATAGTCCGCCGTCCCCTTGTCTTACCAGACGCCGCTGTTCTGTCCTTCCGGTACAGTGTATAACCACTACTCCATGAAGCATAAGATATTACAGTTTTGAATGTCCCGTTGGTAGTTTAATCTTCTGCGTAGGTCATCGATTTTATTCTCCAAAGATTTGACATTTTCTAGCAAAACGGAAGGAAGTGGAGGTTAATTTGATCACCTACAAATTCTCAGAAGGCAGCCCGCCCTCTGGACCATTTTTCTCTGCCTCCTCTTCACGCAAATCACGGGGATCTGGGCCTGTTCCCGAGGAAGCAGTATATAATTCACGTCAGACTCGTTAAGAGGAAAAAAGGATTCTGCCAGTCCGTGATGAGTAATCGCAGTCCTGATGTTCAGAAGTTATTTTCGGTCATAAGAGACGGTAGCAGCAACATTATGTACAAAATAAGTTAAAAACTAAGTTACAAACAAATAAAGCTCATGAAGCTGGTTGAGAGAATGTCAAGAGTGTGCAAAGCTGTCATCAAGGCAAAGGGTGGCTACTTTGAAGAATCTCAAATATATTTTGATTTGTTTAACTTTTGGTTACTACATGATTCCATGTGTTATTTCATAGTTTTGATGTCTTCACTATTATTCTACAATGTAGAAAATAGTAAAAATAAAGAAAAACACTTGAATGAGTAGGTGTGTCCAAACTTTTGACTGGTACTGTATTGGAAAATACTCAGAAGTGCTGTTTGAGTTAATCTGGTCCAGATTATCTCCAGTGTACCTGCTGCTTCCAGAACCTCTGTGTCGATCTTGTCCGACAGGAGGCACAGCAGCCCATGGGCCCCCTCCACGCCCTTCAGAAGCTCTGCCCTCGGAACAGGCTCATCAGAGTCCCACAGTGACACTTTACATCTGTTTCCATGGAAACAGGGAGATGACCAGATTCAAATGAGAGACCAAGACAATTTACAACATTTACTTCATTGTACAGTACTCTCCACATATTCTGCATTGTCTGTGTGCTTTTTTTTCAAGGTCTGTTTCCCCCCCATACCTTCCCCTACCTTTAGTCTTTATTATACCTCATTACCTAAACCAAATGTTACATAGACGTTTGTAAGTGTTACAAAAACGCCTTCAGAGAACCCGCTATAATGTGTGACCTGGAATAAAGGTCATAAACAACTCCAATGAACTTTCACTTTTAGAACAAGGTGTAACATTACCCTCCGCTTCCTGTGTGTCCAATGAATTTATACAGCAAGAAGTAGACTAGCACTAGAATTAAGTAACACAATTATAACACTACTGGCATGTCATGCATTATAGATTAAAAGTGCCAGCGCATGAGCTACTCATTAGGCTAGCTACCAAGCTGATCATAGCAAACTATAAAGTGAAACCTGCATACACTCCAGCCTGTGACAGAATCTTCATTCCCTCCTGTGGGATGCGTCTTGTTATGAAAACCTTCATGATCTCTGTGCGTCCTCCGATTGACGGAAAAAGTCAGAAGTACTGCTTGAAATAACGACCCGAATCCTATAACAGATGTAGCTAAATTTGCGGATTGTTTAGTGTTCACGATGACATTTCAACGTGTGCACACGCTGTTGAACCAGGAAGTCTGTTGGGGTCAGACAACATTGCACATGCGTAGTACTGCAATCGATTATAGACGGAGATTTTTTTATTTATTTTTATTTCACCTTTATTTAACCAGGTAGGCTAGTTGAGAACAAGTTCTCATTTACAACTGCGACCTGGCCAAGATAAGGCATAGCAGTGTGAACAGACAACACAGAGTTACACATGGAGTAAACAATTAACAAGTCAATAACACAGTAGAAAAAAGGGGAGTCTATATATACATTGTGTGCAAAAGGCATGAGAAGGTAGGCAAATAATTACAATTATGCAGATTAACACTGGAGTGATAAATGATCAGATGGTTATGTACAGGTAGAGATATTGGTGTGCAAAAGAGCAGAAAAATAAATAAATAAAAACAGTATGGGGATGAGGTAGGTGAAAATGGGTGGGCTATTTACCAATAGACTATGTACAGCTGCAGCGATCGGTTAGCTGCTCAGATAGCAGATGTTTGAAGTTGGTGAGGGAGATAAAAGTCTCCAACTTCAGCGATTTTTGCAATTCGTTCCAGTCACAGGCAGCAGAGAACTGGAACGAAAGGCGGCCAAATGAGGTGTTGGCTTTAGGGATGATCAGTGAGATACACCTGCTGGAGCGCGTGCTACGGATGGGTGTTGCCATCGTAACCAGTGAACTGAGATAAGGCGGAGCTTTACCTAGCATGGACTTGTAGATGACCTGGAGCCAGTGGGTCTGGCGACGAATATGTAGCGAGGGCCAGCCGACTAGAGCATACAAGTCGCAGTGGTGGGTGGTATAAGGTGCTTTAGTGACAAAACGGATGGCACTGTGATAAACTGCATCCAGTTTGCTGAGTAGAGTGTTGGAAGCAATTTTGTAGATGACATCGCCGAAGTCGAGGATCGGTAGGATAGTCAGTTTTACTAGGGTAAGTTTGGCGGCGTGAGTGAAGGAGGCTTTGTTGCGGAATAGAAAGCCGACTCTTGATTTGATTTTCGATTGGAGATGTTTGATATGGGTCTGGAAGGAGAGTTTAGAGTCTAGCCAGACACCTAGGTACTTATAGGTGTCCACATATTCAAGGTCGGAACCATCCAGGGTGGTGATGCTGGTCAGGCGTGCGGGTGCAGGCAGCGAACGGTTGAACAGCATGCATTTGGTTTTACTAGCGTTTAAGAGCAGTTGGAGGCCACGGAAGGAGTGCTGTATGGCATTGAAGCTCGTTTGGAGGTTAGATAGCACAGTGTCCAAGGACGGGCCGGAAGTATATAGAATGGTGTCGTCTGCGTAGAGGTGGATCAGGGAATCGCCCGCAGCATGAGAAACATCATTGATATATACAGAGAAAAGAGTCGGCCCGAGAATTGAACCCTGTGGCACCCCCATAGAGACTGCCAGAGGACCGGACAGCATGCCCTCCGATTTGACACACTGAACTCGGTCTGCAAAGTAATTGGTGAACCAGGCAAGGCAGTCATCCGAAAAACCGAGGCTACTGAGTCTGCCGATAAGAATACGGTGATTGACAGAGTCGAAAGCCTTGGCAAGGTCTATGAAGACGGCTGCACAGTACTGTCTTTTATCGATGGCGGTTATGATATCGTTTAGTACCTTGAGCGTGGCTGAGGTACACCCGTGACCGGCTCGGAAACCAGATTGCACAGCGGAGAAGGTACGGTGGGATTCAAGATGGTCAGTGACCTGTTTGTTGACTTGGCTTTCGAAGACCTTAGATAGGCAGGGCAGGATGGATATAGGTCTGTAACAGTTTGGGTCCAGGGTGTCGCCCCCTTTGAAGAGGGGGATGACTGCGGCAGCTTTCCAATCCTTGGGGATCTCAGACGATATGAAAGAGAGGTTGAACAGGCTGGTAATAGGGGTTGCGACAATGGCGGCGGATAGTTTCAGGAATAGAGGGTCCAGATTGTCAAGCCCAGCTGATTTGTACGGGTCCAGGTTTTGCAGCTCTTTCAGAACATCTGCTATCTGGATTTGGGTAAAGGAGAACCTGGAGAGGCTTGGGCGAGTAGCTGCGGGGGGGGGGGGGGAGCTGTTGGCCGAGGTTGGAGTAGCCAGGCGGAAGGCATGGCCAGCCGTTGAGAAATGCTTGTTGAAGTTTTCGATAATCATGGATTTATCGGTGGTGACCGTGTTACCTAGCCTCAGTGCAGTGGGCAGCTGGGAGGAGGTGCTCTTGTTCTCCATGGACTTCACAGTGTCCCAGAACTTTTTGGAGTTGGAGCTACAGGATGCAAACTTCTGCCTGAAGAAGTTGGCTTTAGCTTTCCTGACTGACTGTGTGTATTGGTTCCTGACTTCCCTGAACAGTTGCATATCGCGGGGACTATTCGATGTTAGTGCAGTCCGCCACAGGATGTTTTTGTGCTGGTCGAGGGCAGTCAGGTCTGGTGATGTCAGTCAGGTCAGTCAGATGCTTCGCTCCATTGTTGATTTTGTTTTTGCATAATGTCAGGACGATATTCCTTGTTGTTGACCTATCTATCCTTTCACTGCCTTCACGTATTTCTGGACATCCAACGTCAAATGGATGAATACATAGATAATCATAATAAAATGATCAATATGGAATAAATAAAAGTGAGTTGGAATTTACATTTTTTATTTGTTTAATTTAAGAAGGCAAGTCAGTTAATAACAAGTTCTTAATTACAATTATGGCCTACTGGGGAACAGTGGTTTAACTGCCTTGTTCAGCGGCAGAAGGACAGATTTTTAACTTGCCAGCTCGGGGATTCGATCCAGGAACCTTTCGGTTACTGGCCCAACCACTAGGCCGCCCCAAATAAATGTAGCAATATAGTTTGCTAAAGGCATACATCAGTTATACAACAATTCATATGGTTCTGGAAAGTAGCCTACACTAGAAAAAAAAACAGAATAACCGGATTGATGCAGATAATTCACACAAGTAAAACAACAGCATTTTGAGATCGATTAGGATATTCTTTATAATATAGATCTTGTCCTTTCCCCTTTAAGAGAACCATTCCTCCATGCCCCTCCTTGTAAGGACATGTTTACTTTTCCGTGCCGATATGTTTCTTCCTGGTTCCATTAAATAGTAAACTCTCCTTTAATTTGGATATCAGAGTGGAACAACTTTTGCCAAAGCGAATGATTAAAAATAGCTGTCTATCGAAGCTGACTGCGTGTGAGGGAGAAGAGTCCAAATACAAAATAAGTAGGCATTTTGTCGGAAGCAGGTAATAGAGGAACTCTTGCTCGGTCGTTCTCATCACTTTCACGCTTGTTTTTAGCTAGCTAGCATATGGATCAGTTGCCTATCGACTGTAAGTTACGTCCTGACTAGCTTGTTAGCTAGCACAGCTTGTTGATTTGTAGTCGATCAACAGCACTGTCAACTCAAACAATTGATACCTTCCATATGACATGAACTTCATGTTCTAGCTTCTCAAATGTTGGTATGTTTCAGACACGACTAGTTAGCTATCTATTGTTTAATTGTAACTAATATATATATATACACAATGTTTTGGGGAGGATCTTTGCGTGTGATGTGCACTCGAGCGCAGTACAGCCCACGATAATGTTATAACCATACGTGGACATTGTGAAGGAATGCTTGGCATGTCACTACAATGGCTATCTTCCATGTGATGCCTAACTATAACGTTACGTTTTAAATGTCCATTTACGTCTCCTCCACTATCTAGGTTGTCTGCAGAGCATACTGTATCTTTAGAAACAGGTATTTGATAATCCGCTCCAACTACGTTCCAGATTTGTGATTACATCCTCGCCACCCACCACGCCCACCCTCCCACATATTTGAGGACCCCCCCCCCCCTGCCCGCGTCTCGCAAGGCGCTTGTGAAGAACCTGCGAACCGAGCCGTGTTTTTTCTATGGCTCTGCTGACCCTGCACCGTCCCCCGTCCATCTCCACGGCTCCGGTGAGTCCCCTTTCCCGCGCACATCTCAACGTAGAAATACTATACTTTTTATTTTCCATGACATTGCCTTCACATCATAACAGTGTGCGATTTGATGCACTGGCTAAGCCTGCTATTGCCTATTCATCCAGAATATATTTTATTTGATTTAATGAACAACAATCATTGCCTGAAGCTGTCCAGTGTCCTGCTTGATGTATTTATTATATTCTCGATGTCATCATGGCATTGTACCCTGTGGATGTCAAGGATCTTTGATGCTCCCTGGTAGAGAAGATGGCATAGCCTCTGGAAGTAGGAATACTGAGGGTGCTTCAGCACCCCCTGATAAATCACAATAAATTTAAAAAATACGATTTTTTTTGTTATTTAAAATTGTTTCATATATTGTTCCACAATATTAGTGCTTTATTACTCCTGTATGAGCGGAGAAAACTACTCGTCAGCAGACGGAGAGATATTTCGTACCCCCCCGCCCCACCAAAATATTTCCTCTGCACCCCCCAGACAAATGTCAGCACCCCCACTTCAAAATATCGGCCATGTAGTGATAAAGCAGATAACTAGAGGGCACAACATGCCATATATCAGTTCTTTCCAACCCTCTCCTCGTGGACCACCCAACATTTCATATATGTGTCGTAGCCCTGAACTGGCAAACCTGATTCAATTAGTCAAGGGCTTGGTGATAGTTGACTAATTGAATCAGGTGTGATTACGGTCAAGGTACATTATGTCACAGTGTATCCTTATTTGTGGGTGACTACAGTAGTCAAATCTACTCCTGCTGCCTAACCCTTGATACCACCACACAGACAGTGTTCCAAATGATAACACTCATCCTCCTTATGTCCTTATCATTTCTCCCCTCACTCTTTCTGTATTTCTCTTTCACTTCTCTTTAAACATTTTAGAGCAACTTTAACAGGCTCATTTAAACGCTGTTAATTCCATGGCCTCTTTGGTATGTTACGAGTGTGCCAATACATCAGGCACCAGTTTCACTTTTCTGTTCCCAGCTCCCCCAGGCTGGCGGACATAACTTTGCCCCTCTCCCCCCTGCATTCCACTGTCATTGAGTCTTAAATCTCTACTACTGTTAATTCATTTGTTTCTCCTTCTCTCCTCCTTTCAAACCCACAACGCTCCTCTCCTGTCCTCTCCTGTCCTCCTTGTCTCCAGCACCCCTCTACTCTTTTTGTTGTGTCTGTCTAGACATGTCAGTTGCATAACAGGTAATGTTACTGTCTCAAGTTTCACTCACTCACACTGCTAAACCCCACTCCCTCATGCATTCTGTTCTTACTCTTTTTTTCCCCCCCTCTCCGTTTTGTCTTTTCTATTCCTCTGTTTCTTATCCCCGTCTCCCTCCTTTCTCTGTGTCCCTCAGTCTTTAACTTCCGTAGTTGTTTCCTCTGCCTCTTATCTTTGTAGCTGCACATTTTACAAGTGATCCTGCTCATTCTTTCAGGACACGCCACTTTAGATTTCTCCTGTAATCAATGGAATGACTCTATAATTAAAGAGGTTTGTCACTCTGTAATCAGCAGACTTCATCATGTAACAAAAGATGACATATTTATCAGATTGTAGATTTTCACCGTGAAGACTTTATAGCCTGGTCCCGGATCTGTTTGTGTTCTTGCCAACTCCATTGTGGTCATTGTCAAGTGAAGTTTGGCATGGCAATGATTGACAGGGAGTTTGCATGATAGCCCAAACGGACTGGCACTGGCTAAAGGTTTAGTGAATTAATCATCTTTCAAATAATTTCTTGAAGGATGAAAGCATTCCAAGAAGAGGGAGACTTCAGAAAAGGTATGCTTTTTGTTGTTGTTGGTCTTTTGGTTGTGAATTAAATGTTTCTATAGTTTGGATAAAATAACTACAGTTGTGATATGTATGTTGTGAACATTTGAACTTGCAGAGAAAATGTTTTTAATATATAAATATATTTTTACAACCATTCCTACACAATAACATAATATACAATTGCACAGTAATTAATAAAACAGAAATAATAATTAAATCCCCCATAACAGGGAGAGCTTTGCTCTGGTCAAGGGGGCCGTCCTTCTCTTGGAAGGAGAGAGGGAGGAGCCTCATGAAGAGACATCACCCAATCACTTTCCTTCACCCCTGAAGCTGGGGGGCGGAGCTTCAGACACACAGCACAGACATCTGCATGCCATGGTGTCATTACTGAGACCAGAGGACACTATCAAACTGGTGAGACCCATCAGATGTCACATGTCCACCGATAGAATAAGCATACAATGGATAGGACCGGCATTGTGTGACGGTTTAAACTTGGGTCATCTGTAGTCTACATACCACAACAATGTGCTAGTGCTTAGATAATGCCTGGGCATCAGCTTATGGGGATAATGCAAGTCTTCAGCTCTCTCATCAGCCAGGGTTACTCATCACTGTTACGTGCTTCACCAAACCACCTCTGTGACAATTGCATGACAATAACAGGCACGATGCACTGAGTAATGTCACGTTAAAAGCATCTACTAACGGGTCACATTCATGTAATGCTTTTCACTAGGTCTCAAAGCTCCTTACATTATAGCAAGGATGGTATCTCACCCTATACGCTACCAACATGTAACATCATAGATCTGGTCCCAGATCTGTTGGTGCTCTTGCCAACTCCATTGCTCGTTGTCAAGCCCAAACATGTTTGGCATAACAAGGAGTTGGCGTGATGGCACACACAGACTGGCACTCATCCACTAGTAACATCCACCTACACATTCATAAATGCCCTTTACCTCTCTCTCACCCCTTATTATGCTTAACTGTTCGCTTATCTCACTGTTCTTCCCTCTCCTTCCTACCTCCCTCTCTCCTTCCTACCTACCTCCCTCTTACCTCCCTCTCTTCTCCTACCTCCCCCTCCCTCCCTGTCCTTGCAGGCAGTGAGGTTGGAGTCAGTGAGTCCAGTCAGAGTGAGGTATCTGATCGTGGTCTCCACCCTCGGTAACAAACAGGAGAGCATTCTCCTGGGCATGGACTTCCCTGACACAGACAGGTGTGTTCCATGCTGTAACCATTAACATGTTTCCATGGATACATCAGATGGGTCTAGACTAGAGAATGACGTGTGTTAAAAATAAATCTAGTATATGTTGCCAAAACCGAGGGATGAAAACAGTCTGTCTCTGTGTGTTTCAGTGATCAGTGTACTATCGGTATGGTTGTGCCCATATGGAGTGCCACACAAGTGTACCTGGACGGAGATGGGTAAGAAGCAGGAGAAAACCCACTGCCATTAGAAACAGAGAGAAAAATTTATGGATTTCCTGAGTGCAGGAGTCAAATGAGGAAACTAGGAAATGGCTAGCTGAGCCTGTTCCACGGTTGGCCTGGCATCTTGGAGGCTGGCCAGACATAATAATACCAATGAGTAATCTGTCTCTGTTTATGTACCTGAATTACATCTGTTTCTGTCACTATGTCACCCCTTATGTCGACACTTAACATCTGCATTCAACACATACAGTGCATTCGGAAAGTATTCAGACCCCTTGACTTTTACAACATTTTGTTACATTACAGCCTTATTCTAAAATGGATTAAATAAAACATTTTCCTCATCAATCTACACACAATAGCCCATAATGACAAAGCAAAAATAGGTTTTAGAAATGTTTGCCAAAAAAAAGAAGGAAATATTATATATACATATATACATTTGCATAAGATTTCAGACCCTTTCCTCAGCACTTTGTTGAGGCACCTTTGGCAGCTATTTGTCTTCTTGGGTATGGCACTACAAGCTTGGCACACCTGTATTTGGGGAGTTTCTCTCATTCTCTGTAGATCCTTTCAAGCTCTGTCAGGTTGGATGGGAAGCGTCGCTGCAGTTATTTTCAGGTCTCCAGAGATGTTCGATCGAGTTCATGTCCGGGCTCTGGCTGGGCCACTCAAGGACATTCAGAGACTTGTCCCGAAGCCACTCCTGCGTTGTCTTGGCTGTGTGCTTAGGGTTGTTGCCCTGTTGGAAGGTGACCCTTCGCCCCAGTCTGAGGTCCTGAGCGCTCAAGGATGATCAATGGAAACAGGATGCACCTGAGCTCAATTTTGAGTCTTATAGCAAAGGGTCTGAATACTTATGTAAATAAATTTGTAATAAATTTGCAAAAATGTCTAAACCTGTTTTCGCTTTGTCATTATGGGGTATTGTGTGTAGATTGATGAGGAAAATGTTTTATTTAATCCATTTTAGAATGAGGCTGTAATGTAACAAAATGTTGTAAAAGTCATTGGCTTTGAATAATTTCCAAATGCACTGTAAGTACTTTATAAAGGTTTGCTAACAATGTGTTGACTGTAAAGTTTATACAGTGCTTTTTTTGGCTGTTCTGGGATGTGGTCAGGATTGTGTTGCTCATTAACCTGAGTGTGCAGGAGTGTCGGCTCAAGCAAGAAGTTTCCTTTTACCACAGATCTAGGATCAGATTACTCCACCTCTGATCTTAACTAGGAGTATGAAAGAGCTTTTGAGGACATGTTCAGATCTGGAGCTAAATACCCCCCCCCCCCAAAACAGCATTAAGAGTTTTGATTTTGTAGCCCTGCCTGTTCTGTGTAGTTGTAATGTAGAGATAATATGTAGGGTTGGGCTCTATCCAGAATTTCATACCGTTTCTGTACTATACTTGGGAATACGGTATTACCATAAGTGTGTACAAGGGGCGCTAATTAGTAAATTATAATAATAATAATGACACATATTTGACTCAACACAATTTAGGCAACAGGGAATTTAATGTCTCTGCTGTAACCAAGAAGCTTGATCTTGACACCTAGTTAGCAAACCAAATGCATAGCTGGAGCCCTGAACTGGATAAAATTTATTTGACACATCTTAGACTTCTTATTGTTATACTCAACTTTGTTTTTTTTTTATCGGTATTGAAAATTATACCGGCTGTATTTTGAAATAGCCCGTTAAATGGTATATTCGGCCAAGCCTAGTAATAGGGCTCACATGCTGTGTGTCTGTTTGGTACAGACTGTCTTTGATCTGACACTCACACCCACAGACCGGTTTTCTGCCATCAGCAGGCTCACACAGTTAATGGTGTTCTCATTCTCACACTATCCATCTGTCTTGCACACGTTCTCTCTCCATCTCCCTCCTCAGTGGGTTCAGTGTCACGTCAGCAGAAGAGACAAGAATCTTCAAGCCTGTTTCCATCCAGACTATGTGGTAGGTTTTATTCAAGCCTGTTTCCATCCAGACCATGTGGTAGGTTTTAGTCAAGCCTGTTTCCATCCAGACCATGTGGTAGGTTTTATTCAAGCCTGTTTCCATCCAGACCATGTGGTAGGTTTTATTCAAGCCTGTTTCCATACAGACTGAGTGGTAGGTTTTATTCAAGCCTGTTTCCATACAGACTTTTATTCTGTTTCCATAAAATAAACACACTCACAGTATTATTTTTCAGTACTGTAATAGAATGACCTAGAACCTCTACGCTTTCACCTGTCATGGCTTTGCCTCTTCCCCTGTGTAGATCCTGCAGGGGTGGGCAACTCCAGTCGTCAAGGGCCTTATTGGTATCACACTTTTCAGTGGTGTAAAGTACTTAAGTAAACATACTTGAAAGTACAATTTAAGTAGTTTTTTGGGGTAACTGTACTTTTATATTTTTGACTACTTTTACAGAACTACATTCCTAAAGAAAATTGAATTTTTTACTCCAAACATTTTACATGATACTCAAAAGTACTTGTTACATTTTGAATGGTTAGCAGGACAGAAAAGTTGTCTAATTCACACACTTAATCAAGAAAACACCCCAGGTTATCACTACATCCTCTGATCTGGCAGACTCACTAAACACATGCTTCGTTTGTAAATGATGTCTGAGTGTTGGAGTGTGCCCCTAGCTATCGGTAAAAAAATATATATATATAAGAAAATGGTGCCGTGTGATGCCAATTTTTCTCCCCAGTTTTGTGATATCCAATTGGTAGTTAGTCTTGTCCCATCATCGGAGGAAACACCGTAAAAACTGGTGACCATGTCAGCGTGCATGCGTCCGGACCGCCACAGGAGTTGCTAGAGTGGCCAAACCCTCCCCTAACCCGGACAACGCTGGGCCAATTTTGTACCACCTCATGGATCTCCGGGTTGCGGCCGGCTGTTACACAGACCGTGATCGAATCCGGATCTGTAGTGACGCCTCTAGCGCGGCGATGGCGCCTTAGACCGCTGTGCCATTCAGGATGCCTACTTTTGATACTGAAGTACATTTTAGCAATTACATTTACATTTGATACTTAAGTATACTTAAAACAAAATACTTTTAGACTTTTACTCAAGTAGTATTTTACTGGGTGACTTTTACTTGAGTCATTTTCTATTAAGATATCTTAACTTTTACTCAAGTATGACAATTGTGCACTTTTTCTCCATCCCTAGCCAACACAGCTGATTAATGAAATTGCATTCTAAACTGAAGATCGTGATTAGGTGATTATTGGAGTCAGGTGTGTTAGCTAGGGCAAAACTGTGACTACAATCAGGCCCTCAATGACTGGAATTGCCCACCCCTGCGCCTAATGTGTCTGTCGCTGTCCCCAGGTCAGTGCTGCAGGCGCTGCATGGCTGCTGTGAGCGGGCGGTGAAGGGTGCAGTGATTCCAGGCTGTGGGCTGGACTGGGCCCAACACTACTATGGGCATGTGGAGTCTACCCGCCTCTGTTTAAACGAGTGGGGCGCTATGACAGGCCTGGAGTCAATCAGGAGGGACAGCGCCGGACAGAGGTGTGTGCACGTGTCTCTATTTATGTTTGACACCCTAGGGGGCGCGGCAATGTTGCCTGACCCTGAGCTCACCTGCGTGAATTGTTTGTTTATATTGTTTTGTTTTTATAGTTATATCGTTACATTTTTGTTTTATCGACATCTAAGTGCGTCGCAGGTTTAACAGTGTATTGTTCTTGGCATCTGTGACAACCCTAATCGCTGTAATATGCGGAAAACTCTACAATCACTACCGGAGGTTGTAGAGATTCCGTGAGTAAATCATCCACCGTCACGTACTCTCATGAGTTTATGCTCACACTCCAAAACAGCATTGCCTTGGTTGTTCTACAAAGTCAAAAAGGGGAGCTAAGAGCCAAGGCTCAAGAGGTGGAATCGGGAACACCGTATGGAGGCGGGGAAGCCGTCACCCGCTCTCGAGAAAGCTCAAACTCAAACAGCATTACCTTGCCCGATGATAGTTCTACAAAGTCAAAAAGGGAACTAAGAAGAAGCAAGGCTCAAGAGGTGGTATCAGGAACAGAGTACGGAGGAGGGAAAGCCAACACCTGCTCCCTGTTCCTGATACCACCTATTGAGCCCTGTGCAATGTGCGGTCATTAAATAACAAACTGGATGAGTTGGCGGCAAGGGCTACGTTTGAAGAGGACTTTACAGAAACGTGGCTCAAGCAGGACCAGGCTGTATCACGACCGGTCGTGATTGGGAGTCCCATAGGGCGGCGCACAATTGGCACAGCGTCGTCCGGGTTTGACCGGTGCAGGCCGTCATTGTAAATAAGAATTTGTTTTTAACTGACTTGCCTAGTTAAATGTGAACCTTGATGGATACACTGTCTATAGAGCAGATCGAGACAAAACGTCACAAATAAATGTCTTTGTAGATAATACTTGGGTCACGCTGTGTAATGTGATTGGACAAGTGTGCACCAGGGACCCATCGGGAACATTCTATCTACCACACGAGTTTGGACAAATTACCATTATTCTGGTCTGTGCCTGGACCTAGGATAAAGTGGAGCAGCGGTCCTGTACAGGCAAGACAAGCATGGGAAGGGCTTAATGCAATGATGGGAAGAAAATTGAGAACAATAATATGGCAGACGGTTCATCCTTTGTAAATTACCTAAACTGGTTTTGTTAGAGACGGATGTAAACAAATATGTGCAAGTATCCCCAAATCCTCTCCTGTCCAGATAAGAGAACGAGGTGGCCTCATGCTTGTTAAATATTAAGCCACACAAATCACAGGGCCCAGACGGACCATGGGGCAAAGTACTGTAGGTATGCGCCGACCGGCTCAAGGGAGTGCTCACACGACTGTTTCACCTCCTAATGAGCACCTGTACAGTGCCAAAGTCCTGGAAGGTTTTGACCATTGTACCGGTGCCTAAGAAGTCAGGGGCCAAATGACTTTCGACCTGTGGCCCTCACACCACTTTTGGACAAATGCATGGAAAGGGTTGTTAGTAAGCACCTTAACCCTTCCATAGCAGATCAACTGGACCGAGTGAGTGACTGAGGATGCTACCCTGACCTTGGTGAACATCGTGGCTAGTAACCTTCAACATGCAAAATCACATTTGATTTTTTTATTTTAGTTCAGCTTTTAATACAATGCAAATACACACTGCTGAAACGACTACTGGACCTGAATGTCAACGGAGGCCTCGCAGGTTGGATGAATAGGGCCCCCGCTATTGAACTGACCCTGAACACAGGGGTGCCCCAGGGGTGTGTCCTTTCACTGTTCTCTATCTACACTAATGAGCTGAAGATCCAAGGAAGCAATGTGAGCCTTTTCAAGTATGAGGATGACATGGCTCTGGTAGAACTTTTTTTTATTTATTTTTTTAAGCAAGGTAATGCCTGTTCTTAATCAGGAAATTAAAGGGGTTTGGGGTCAGCCAGGATGTACAGCAGCTTGGTGCATCCTCACGTTCAATATGACCGCCTGGTAATCTGAGCGTGAGGAGCAAAAGCAAATTGACCAGAATAGTGAACACAGCCAGCAAAGTAATTGGTTGATCACAAGCACATTTGAGCATTCTGTTCCACAAGGCAACCAAAAAGAAGGCACCGGCTGGCGTTGGCGACCCCCTCCCACCCTCAGTTTGAGAGGCTTCGCTCTGTCCGGCACCTCGTCATGGCCACGAAGAATGTGTCCAAACATTAATTTGTTCCTTGTGCTGTTGGAATACTAAATGCAAAGTAAATTGTGTATGTACTGATCTATCCAGTGCAGTTGGGACAGCGGGCGGTTGTGTGTGTGAATGTATTAATGTCCTCAGTGTACAACATGATGGACTTACTGGTTTAAATGTGTATGATGTGAGAATGTATGTGATTATTTTAATGGAAAGTGATGCCAAAGTAAAATGTCCATCCTGGATAGACAAAGTTTTATTCTGTCTGTGTGTTGGTGAACTGTGTAAGGGGAAGTGGGTAGTGATACTCTGTCTCTGCACAGCTCGACGGAGAGGGTGTCTGTGGAGAGGCAGATCAAAGAGGAACTCCGAAACATCATGAGAACAGAGGACCTGGAGAACATCACCTCCAAACAGGTACCACAGAGAAGGACAAGACGATGGGATGTTATATATTGGAACAAGCCCCAAAGTATGCAAGAAGACCAATACTTGTCAAGGTCACGGACAAACAATGGCTGACATAGCTGTCTGAAATACAAGTAGAAGTAAATAAATTGTCTGGTAATATAGAGGCAGTCTGTCTACAGTCTGTGACCTAAATGAATGACTTGAAGAGTCTTGTGTCCGGATCTATGACACCTCACTTGTAACACAAGCCATTTGAACCAGCCAAGTCACAACCAGAGCTCAACTGCCCCTTATAACCTTGTGGATGGATTGAATTCTCAGAGGGAGCAAACATGGTGTTGTGCTGTTGATCAGTTGGCCATCCTCTTCCTGTCTCCTTCCCCAGGTCCGCAGTGCCCTGGAGGCCAGGATAGGCATGGATATGAAGAATTACAAGGAATACATCGACAATGAAATGATGGTCACCATGGCGCAGATGGACAAGCCCTCCAAAATATTTGACTATTTGTTCCTGGTGAGTCCCATCTGTCACATTTGACCTTTTGGCTTATGCCACTCAGCAGTAGCCCCTAACCACAGCTCTGGAATCAGATGCCACTCAGCAGTAGCCCCTAACCACAGCTCTGGAATCAGATGCCACTCAGCAGTAGCCCCTAACCTTAATCATGAGGAGGTTGTAAAGAGTATATGACACTGGACCAGTTAAGTTGTAAGGAAATCTCCTCAGGGCTGATCATGACAGGAAGTACATTTTTAAATGTTTACATTTGAGCCATTTAGCAGACACTATTTTCCAGAGTGACTTCCAGTAGTGAGTGCGTAGAGTTCATACATTTTGGTACTGGTCCCCCTGTGAGAATCAAACCTACAACCCTGGCATTGTATGCGCAATGCTCTATCAACTGAGCCACAGGGGAAGTGTGCTGCAACCAAGAGTATGTCGCATGACTCGAACTTCCCTTTTCAGAGCCTAGTGTTTACAGTTGTTGAATATAAAGCTCTGGCCCTCTAGTGTCCTCTCGTCTTCTGTGAATAAGGCTCTGTCTCTCTCTCTTTTAGGGGTCTGAGTGGAATGCTGCCAACTTTGAGGAGCTACAGAAAAACAAGTAAACCTTTCATTTACTGTGTTGGTGTGCGTGTGCTCTTGTTATTGACTTGTATCAGGTGCGTGTGCAAACGAGCAAGCCAAAGTGTTGTGTGGTTGCTGGGTAACTAAGTTTCTGCCGATGTTTCAGTGTGGGATACATCCTGAACATTACGCGGGAGATCGATAACTTCTTCCCAGAGTCCTTCAGCTACATGAACATTAGGGTGTACGACGTGGAGGCTACAGACCTGCTGTCTCACTGGAAAGACACATACACCTTCATCAACACAGCCAGGTAGTCCCACCATCCTCCCCTCTCGCTCCTATACGTTCTCCCTGCATTGTAATGTAACGATATGGCTTTGACACAGATTTGTTTTTTCTATAAATCTTTTTTAACTGTTTGAATGTTTTCTAACGTTGTGCCCCCCTGGATAAACCAGCGAGAGTCTCACAAATTATGACACTCCATCGTAGTCGCACAATGATGACACAACACCTCTCTCTCCCCCTATACAGGCAGAGTGGCAAGGCGGTGCTGGTGCATTGTAAGATGGGCGTGTCTCGCTCTGGGTCCACAGTGGTGGCCTACGCCATGAAGCAGCAGCGCTGGCCCCTTGAGGTGGCTCTGTCCTACGTCAGGGACCGCAGGCCCATCGTCCAGCCCAACGTCGGCTTCATGAAGCAACTCCACACCTACAGTGGCATCCTTAATGCCAGGTCAGCATATTCATTTATCGTGTGTTTGGTTTGTGTGTGTGACGTTTTTATTTCACCTTTATTTAATCCGGTAGGCTAGTTGAGAACAAGTTCTCATTTACAACTGTGACCAGGCCAAGATAAGGCACAGCAGATTGACACATACAACAACACATGGAATAATCAAACATACAGTAGAAAAAATAAGAGTCTATATACAGCGTGTAAATGAGGTAAGATAAGGGAGGTAAGGCAATAAATAAGTAATTGAAGCAATTGCAATATAGCAATTAAACACTGGAATGGTAGATGTGCAGAAGATGAATGTGCAAGTAGAGATACTGGGGTGCAAAGGAGAAAGATAAATAAGTACAGTATGGGGATGAGGTCGTTGGATGGGCTATTTACAGATGGGCTATGTACAGGTGCAGTGATCTGTGAGCTGCTCTGACAGCTGGTGCTTAAAACTAGCGAGGGAGATATGGGTCTCCAGCTTCAGTGATTTTTGCAGTTTGTCCCAGTCATTGGCAGTAGAGAACTGGAAGGAAAGGTGGCCAAAGGAGGACTTGGCTTTGGGGGTGACCAGTGAGATATACCTGCTGGAGCACATGCTACGGGTGGGTGTTGCTATGGTGACCAGTGAGCTGAGATACGGTGGGGCTTTACCTAGCAAAGACTTATAGATGACCTGGAGCCAGTGTGTTTGGTGACGAATATGAAGCGAGGGCCAGCCAACGAGAGTGTACAGGTCGCAGTGGTGGGTAGTATATGGGGCTTTGGTGACAAAACGGATGGCACTGTGATAGACTGCATCCAATTTGCTGAGTAGAGTGTTGGATGCTATTTTATAAATGACATCGCCGAAGTCGAGGATCGGTAGGATAGTCAGTTTTACGAGGGTATGTTTGGCAGCATGAGTGAATGATGCTTTGTTGCGAAATAGGAAGCCCATTCTCGATTTAATTTTGGTTTGGAGATGTTTAATGTGAGTCTGGAATGAGAGTTTACAGTCTAACCAAACACCTAGGTATTTGTAGTTGTCCACATATTCTAAGTCAGAACCGTCCAGAGTAGTGATGCTGGCAGGTGCGGGCAGTTATCGGTTGAAGCGCATGCATTTAGTTTTACTAGCATTTAAGAGCAGTTGGAGGCCATGGAAGGAGAGTTGTATGGCATTGAAGCTCGTCTGGAGGTTAGTTAACCGTGTCCAAAGAGGGGCCAGAAGTATACAGAATGGTATCGTCTGCATAGAGGTGGATCAGAGAATCACTAGCAGCAAGAGCGACATCATTGATGTATACAGAGAAGAGAGTCAGCCTGAGAATTGAACCCTGTGGCACCCCCATAGAGACTGCCAGAGGTCCGGACAACAGGCCCTCCGATTTGACACACTGAACTCTATCAGAGAAGTAGTTGGTGAACTAGGCGAGGCAGTCATTTGAGAAACCAAGGCTGTTGAGTCTGCCAATAAGAGTGTGGTGATTGACAGAGTTGAAAGCCTTGGCCAGGTCGACGAATACGGCTGCACAGTAATGTCTCTTATCGGAGGCGGTTATGATATCGTCGACATCACCTGTATGTTCACTGTACTCTCCATTCCAGTCAGCAGCGCCACAGCGCTCTCTGGAGGCGGATGTCACGAGAGAAGAGAAAGAGGTCTGCTGCTTCACACAGCAACGAAGAAGAAGAAGAAGAGGAGGAGAGTGACGAGGAGGATGAAGAAGAGATGGAGAGTCCAGATGAAGTTGATGAGGCAGATAAAGAGGTAAAAGTTACACAATGTTTATGGTTAGGATTAGTGCTGTGGTGATCATTCCATTGTGTCAGTCAGTAACTGTCATGCGAATGACTGCCGGTCTCATGGTAATTGACCTCTAATTAACATAGACACGTTAAGCAGCTCCAAAGTTTACAAACCGCTGATGCTCGCCTTTAGAACATCTACATTTTTTAAAGTCTAATAAATCCATTTAATATACACCATCACAGTAAATCCATTTAATATACACCATCACAGTAAATCCATTATTTTAGGCAGGCTGCCCAAACTGCTCCATATACCCTGACTCTGCTTGCACAGAATACAAGAGAAGTGACACAATTTCCCTTGTCAAAATAAATTCATGTTAGCAGGCAATATTAACTAAATATGCAGGTTTAAAAATATATACTTGGGTATTGATTTTAAGAAAGGCATTGATGTTTATGGTTAGGTACACATTGGTGCAAGGACAGTGCTTTTTTTCACGAATGCGCTTGTTAAATCATCACCCATTTGGCTACGTAGGCTGTGATTCGATAAATTAACACGCACCTAATCGATTAAATGCAACAAATAAATTAACAGGCACCGTATCGATTAAATGCAACAAGTTAGATAAACTAGTAATATCATCAACCATGTGTAGTTAACTAGTGATTATGTTAAGATGGTTTTTTATAAGATGTGTTTTTAATGCTAGCTAGCATCTTACCTTGGCTCCTTGCGGCACTCATATAACAGGTATTCAGCCTGCCACGTCTCCTCGTGGAGCGCAATGTAATTGGCCATAATCGGTGTCCAAAAATGCCGATTACCAATTGTTATGAAAATTTGAAATTGTCCCTAATTGATCGGCCATTCCGATTGAATCAGTTTACCTCTAATTGCAACCTCTGCAGATTGAATTTGAATAATCATGACATGTTTGGTTTTCGATTGCATTTGTCAGTGGTTAGAGGGAAAATAGAATGCAGAGTACCAGGCCATTAGCGACTAAACGACCATTAGTAGCCTACGAAACCTGCTAACGCCCATCAGCACCTTTCATTTATAGACAACTGTTTTGGAGCCTAGTTACCTTGACTTAATGGTCACGTGGGATTTGACTGTGGTCATTTTTTATTTAACCTTTTTTTTTTTTTTTTTACTAGGCTAGTCAGTTAAGAACAAATTCTCATTTACAATGACGGCCAACCAAAAGGCTTCATGCTAGGACAAAAAATATAGGACAAAACACACATGACGACAACACTACAGAGACCTAAGACGACAACATAGCATGGCAGCAACACAACGACAATATGGTAGCAACATGGCAGCAGCACAAAACATGGTACAGACATTATTGGGCACAGACAACATCACAAAGGTCAAGAAGTTAGACATCAATGCATCACGCAAAGCAGCCACAACTGTCAGTAAGTGTTCATGATTGAGTCTTTGAATGAAGAGATTGAGATAAAACTGTCCAGTTTGAGTGTTTGTTACAAGTCGTTCCAGTCGCAGCGAACTGAAAAGAGGAGCGACCCAGGGATGTGTGAGATTTGGGGACCTTTAACATAATGTGACTGGCAGAACGGGTGTTGTATGTGGAGGATGAGGGCTGCAGTAGATATCTCAGATGGAGAGGGATGAGGCCTAAGAGGGTTTTATAAATGAGCATCAACCGTGTTGCGACGGGTATACAGAGATGACCAGTTTCCAGATAAGTATAGAGTGATGTTTCCTATAAGGAGCATCGGTGGCAAATCTGATGGCCCAATGGTAAAGAACATCTAGCTGCTCGAGCACCCTTACCTGCCGATCTATAAATTACTTCTCCATAATCTAGCATGCTTAGGCTGGTCATATGAATCAGGGTTCGTTTGGCAGCTGGGGTGAAAGAGTGATTATGATAGAGGAAACCAAGTCTAGATATTAATTTAGCCTGCAGCTTTGATATGTGCTGAGAGAAGAACAGTGCCATCTAGCCATACTCCCAAGTACTTGTACCTCAAGTTCTAAACCCTCAGAGGTAGTAATCACACCTGTGGGGAGAGGGGCATTCTTGTTATCAAACCACATGACCTTTGTTTTGGAGGTGTTCAGAACAAGGTTAAGGGCAGAGAAAGCTTTGTTGTCGAGCGTTTAACACAAAATCCAGGGAGGGCCAGCTGAGTATAAGACTGTATCATCTGCAAAAAAATGGATGAGAGAGCTTCCTACTGCCTGAGCTATGTTGTTGATGTAAATTGAGAAGAGCGTGGTGCCTAGGATTGAGCCTTGGGGCACACCCTTGGTGACAGGCCGTGGCGGAGAGAGCAGATGTTCTGACTTTAACACTGCACTCTTTGAGAGAGGTAGTTGGCAAACCAAGCCAAAGACCCCTCCGAGACACCAATACTTTTTAGCCGACCCACAAGAATGGAATGGTCTACCGCAGGTATCTCCAAACTGGGGAATGCCGTCGGGGGTACGCCAAATTAAAAAAATATATATATATATATATATATTATTATTAAAATGTTTTTTTTTCACATTTTCAAACAGTACATTTCATATTTTCCAACGGGGCTATACATTTTGGTTTAGTTTCTCTTTTTTTTTCTACTCGCCTGAGTAGCCTCGTTCCACTGCCAAAAAATTAAAATTAAACCATCTAGTGTTCAGCGAATTAACACAATGTCAAATAACATCCAATCACATGAACTGTTACTCTCTCGCGGGAAACGTTCACTCTTGCGCAGACATTTAGAAACGAAACATGACAATTTACAAAATAAGCCACGGGAGGTTTTTGAGTGAGAATAAAGACGACTTTTGAGTAGTAAGACATGTATAAAAGCAACAGATGCCATTTAATAAGAAGGGGCTGGAAGCGACTTACATTGTGAGCTACTGAGTGGCTAGGACAGGCAAGCCCCATACTATTGTGGAAGACTTAATTCTTCCTGTTGCTGTGGATATGGCTGGGACAATGCTGGGGGAAAAGGCCCAAAAAACTATGCAGACAATGTCTTCATCAAACACTGTTTCACAATGCATGAGATGTTTTTAAACAATTACTGCTTCTTATACAAGCCATTGAATTATATGCGTTACAGCTGGATGAGTCAACAGATGTGGTGGGCCTGGTACAGCTCCTGGTATATGTCCGTTACATTTATGGGGGGTCAATTAAGGAAGACATCCTCTTCTGGAAACCAGGACAATATGAGAGGTTATTTTTAAAGTACTGGACAGCTTTGTGACATCAAATGGACTTTGGCGGTCAAGATGTGTTGGTATCTGTACTGATGGCGCAAAAGCCATGACAGGGAGACATAGTGGAGTGGTAACGCGCGTGCAAGCTGTTGCTCCCAATGCCACTTGGGTACACTGCAGCATCCACCGAGAGGCTCTTGCTGCTATGGGAATGCCTGACAGCTTGATAGACGTTTTGGACACTAGTGAAAATGGTTAACTTTGTTAAAGCAAGGCCTCTGGACACATGTATTTTCTGCATTATGCAATGATAAGGGCAGCGACCACGTAACGCTTTTACAACATACAGAAGTGCGCTGGTTATCAAGGGACAAAGTATTGATTTTTTAAAAGTTTTTTTTTTTTTTAGATGCGCTTAGTTTTGTTTACTTGTCTGACTGCTTGCATGATGAGTTTCTCACACGACTGGCCTATCTGGGTGGTTTTTTTTCTCATCTGAGTTATCTGAATCTAGGATTACAGCTACTCTCCGCAACTATATTCAATGTGCTGGACAAAATTGAGGCGATGATTAAGAAGTTGGAGCTCTTTTCTGTCTGAATTAACAAAAACGACAAGACAGGCCTTTCCATCATTGTATGTTTTTTTTTTTTTGTGTGTGCAAATTAACTCAAGCTTACGGACAATGTCAAATGTGATATAGCGATGCACCTGAGTGGGCTGGATGCACAATTACGCAGGTGCTTTCCCGAAATGGACAACACAAACTGGATTCGTTATCCCTTTCATGCCCTGCCTCCATACCTGAAAGAGCCTCGTCAAAATTGCAGCAAGCAGTTCTGTGAAAATTGAATCGGAAGCCACTGCCAGGTTTCTGGATTGGGCTGTGCTCAGTTTCATCGTGCCAAGTACTGATGCAACCACGTACTTATGTGAGATTGGCTTCTCGGCCCTCACTAGCATTAAAACAACTAAATACAGGCACAGACTGTGTGTGGAAAATGATGTAAGACTGAGACTCTGTCAAATACAAACCAACATTGCAGAGTTGTGCATCCTTTCAAGCACACCCTTCTCATTAACCTGTGATGAACAAATAAGGTTTTATATGTAAGATGGCTAAATAAAGAGCACAATTATTAGTGCCCTGGTCCTATTAGAGCTCTTTGTCACAACCCGGCTCGTGGGAAGTGACACTCACACTCAATCTTATGTTTAATAAATGTATTGTTTGTGTGTGGGGGGCAGGCTTACAATGATGGCAAAAAACATTTGAGAGTGCGCTGACCCTGGTGCTAGAGGGGGAACGCAGCTGGAGGTTGACTGTTTGAAGGGGTACGGGACTATAAACATTTTAGGAACCATTGGTCTACCATATCAAAAGCTTTGGCCAGGTCAATAAAAATAGCAGCACAACATTGCTTAGAATCAAGGGCAATGGTGACCTCATTAAGGGCGTTACTCGTGACCGTCACCGTAACAGCCCTAGTTAGGATGATATTGTCAAGATCCGGATTATTTGTATTTTGAGGTGCAATCAAAAGACTTCTCTCTCAATCTCTGTCTTGACTAGGTATTTGAGGAGCCTGCCCCCAAGGTTGAGACTGACGCAGAAGCTTCACTCACGGAACTGGCCTCCCCACTCACGGAACTGGCCTCCCCACTCACGGAACTGGCCTCCCCACTCACGGAACTGGCCTCCCCACTCACGGAACCGGCCTCCCCACTCACGGAACCGGCCTCCCCACTCACGGAACCGGCCTCCCCACTCACGGAACCGGCCTCCCCACTCACGGAACCGGCCTCCCCACTCACGGAACCGGCCTCCCCACTCACGGAACCGGCCTCCCCACTCACGGAACCGGCCTCCCCACTCACGGAACCGGCCTCCCCACTGGCCTCCCCACTCACGGAACTGGCCTCCCCACTCACGGAACTGGCCTCCCCACTCACGGAACTGGCCTCCCCACTCACGGAACTGGCCTCCCCACCCACGGAACCGGCCGCCCCACCCACGGAACCGGCCGCCCCACCCACGGAACCGGCCGCCCCACCCACGGAACCGGCCGCCCCACCCACGGAACCGGCCGCCCCACCCACGGAACCGGCCGCCCCACCCACGGAACCGGCCGCCCCACCCACGGAACCATCTGCAGCTAATCCCCTTATCACTGTACACAACAGTGACAAGGTAGGCAACCTCTCTTACAAGTGACATGACAAAACCTTCTCAAAAATGTATATTACATTGAACCAATGTCAAAACCAACCTGTTTATCCATCTTTAATATCCTCCCTCTAGGCGTCCTCTCAGAGCCCCAGTCGCAGTGGCAGGATGAACCTCTTTTCTCTCATGCAGTCCATCAACGAACTGGACGATGAGGATCTAAGGAATGAACAGGTAAGAGGAGGAAAAGATGGAGAAGAGGTGAAAGAGAATAGATAGCAACCATTTTTCTTACCTTTTTATTATTCGGTGATGTAGATTGCCAACAGTCACCGGCGGTCTCCAGGGCAGCGGAGGCGGAGTCATGGACGGAAGGGCCTCATGCATCAGAGGGCCCATGTGGACGGTTCACCTGAGCCAAGCAGCCTATCAGGTCCCAGAAAATGTGAAGGGGCGGGGCCAAGTAAACCTGAGTCCAGGGAAGGAGATACCAAGACGATGGAAGGACGGTAGAGTGAGAGAAGGGGAGAATGGATGGAGAAAGAGAAGCCTAGAGTAGACACTAATAGGAAGAGATGAAATGTTCTGCCTTCTTTCAAGCTATAAACATGAAAGTATCACCCAAAGATATTTATATACATCATATTACTTAAGCCTTGTTCACACTGCAGGCCTTAAAAGCTAAAATCAGTCTTTTTCAATTCTGTTTTGGAATACTGACTGTCCAAACAGCAAGTTCAGACAGCAGTCATTTGCTTACATGGCTACACTAGTTGTCATAGCAATGATGGATGTGTGCGAGCAGTGGTGTAGGCTGATTCACTAATTTGTTTGTAAACAATTAACAAGCTTGTTAGCTACCACATTCTTGTCAAACTGTCAGTGGCTAGCAAGCAACAAGATATGCCAAATAAGTCTAAAAACCATTTGCAGGCAAATAAATCCGATTTGACCGTTCAGACACAAGTTGCATGGCCAGGAATCCGATTAGTACCTGATTTCAACACACCTACGAAGGTGTTTTGAAATGTGGCTTGAAATATGTTTGTCTGTTCATACTGCAGGAAAAATAACATTTGAATCATATATGCATTTCTTTTAGTTACTTCAAACTGCCAATGTGAACAAGGCTTTAGACTACCAACTAGCATAGCGTCACACACGGAGTATACAAAACATTCATCGGGGCATGGACACTACAAGCTGTCAAGCGTTCCACAGGGATGCTGGCAAATGTTGACTTCAATCCTCGCCACAGTGGTGTCAAGTTGAGTGTGAAAAACCCAGCAGCATTGCAGTTCTTGACACACTCAAACTGGTGCACATTACACCGTTCAAATGCACTCAGATATTTTGTTTTGCTGATTTCACCCGCTGAATGGCACACACACACACAATCCTCGTCTCAAAGCTTAAAAACCCTTCTTTAACCAGTCTCCTCCCCATCATCTACACTGATTTGAAGTGGTGACATCAATAAGGGATCATAACTTTCTCCTGGATTCACCTAGTCAGTCTACCATGGAAAGAGGTGTTCCTAATGTTTTGTGCACTCAGTGTATAATTTGATTAATTGTCATTCCTTTTGCACAATATTTCATTTTAGGTTCTTTTAATGTATCACAAACTGTTCCCCAACACATTTACTCCATTGGTAGTGATGGCTCACTTTTTTTTATGTCACTGCAGTATTACGACACCAATAATTATGTGTATGACCAAAGCTTAGTATTTCTGGTTAGCCTTACCTACTGTCACTGAAGTTGGAATGTATGTACATTGTCATACTGCATGTGTAGTGTGCCCTCCTTTTCTCCTCATGACCTATGACCTCTATGCAATAATGAATTTGTCTTCTCTGAATTTGAGGCTGCCAGTTCAGGTTGTGTATTTTAAGTGCCCTTATTTTATGGGTTTTCTTTCTTACAAACGCACATACAAGCTAGATCTTTTTAGAGTTTATCAAAATGGCATGCTGTCTCAATGATCCAAAACTTGAATTTTCTCACTGATGTTTCAAAATAGTAATATTGAGTGACTGTTTTAAGCTGTGTTATTATTCTGGACCAATGCATGACCAATCCAAGGGCACCAGACTGTTTGCCAATTGTGTTCCTCTGTGCCAATGAACTTTCTGTCCTTGAGTTTTAGGGCCCAATTCAATCAGATCTGCTTCAGCAGACAGCCGCGTAGCTAATGTTTTGACGGTGTTGGAGGTGGAACTGCGTTAGAGCTGTCAAATTCACAAGTGGCTCCCAGCATGCAGTCGCGTTAAGAAAAAACCCATGCCGACTTGTTTACAAGTTGGAACACTGGAATGTGAGATGTAATCCACACCTCCATTATGCTGATTAGAAATCCTCATTTATTTTGTTAAATGATTTTTCAATTTGAGCGTAATTATTTCTCTATAGCCTTCACGTTGTCATTCTGAACTTCCTCCGTGACTGCAGCGGATTTTGTTACAATGATCGAGCAGCTGTTCACTGGTTTGACAGTTCCACTCACCTGCGACACCACCAAAACATCCGCTAGGCGGGTGCCTGCGGTCGCCGGTTAACGCTTGAACTGATTGAATGTAAAGCCTTAATCTAAAGACAACAGATTTGAGGATCATTAGAAAACTCGTACCCTCTTTTTTAAATTTTTTATCTTGGGTGTTAAATCCCTTTAAGTTATTGGAGTTTTATTTCTTTTTTTAAATATTTCACTGTCGTTCCACAAATAGCCTTGCTGTAGGAGTGCCTTGGACGTGGGACCCAAATAACCAAGTTATTTCCCGAATACACAGACCCTGATTTAAAGTATTTATAATATCTACGGTATATTGCTTTTTCTCCGAGCTGGTGGCTTTTTTTCATATTGTTTTAACGGTTTGTCTTCATGACCAGTGTGCATGTTAGCATGATTTTGTTCAGGTTACGGTTTTTGTGTCTTTTGGACTTTTGAGGTAGTTTTGGCATTATGGTGAAAGTTTCTGAACTTTCCTCAGTTAAACTGAATGGTTCTTCATCGATCCATTTTTTTTTTTTTAAGTCTTCAGCTGGCTGTTGTTTTTATATTCATCATTGAAACAAGTTTCCACCACATCATCATCCCATTGACACTGCCTGAGCCGACCTCTGCTGTACTGCAATCAAATCCATCAATGACCTGTATCTGTCATTGTTCTGGATAAGTGTTATCTCCCCCACTGTTTTCAGCACATTTGTTTACAGCTATACTGTATGAGTGAATAAATGTTTCAGAGTAACCAATGTCATGTTCAGTTGTCTGCCTTTTTTTAAAATTGAATTATACAATGTTTTCTGTGTACTTGTCAACACGATACAACAAACAGGAAAAAAAGGGATATTTTGTTGGCTTGACTTAGAACCTTTAGTTATTTTGGTATTTACATAATACTAGTTTAATGGAAACTTTTGGCCCCTAAAGTCAGGTCCCGATGACTTTTTGTTGTGGTTCACTGAGTAACTCCTCCCTCTTTCATCGCTGTCTGAAATGACTGAACCTGAAGGGGAAAACAAGTGATTAATATATCTCCTTAAACACAACCTCAAACAAACAAATGCCTGTTGTCACATACACACATGGATGACTTGACAGTCCTTTGGTCAAAATCCCTATACCATTTGATACTGCCTCTGTATGTACTGCATCAGGACTACTGCAACATGGACTGTCTCAAACATATGCCTGTATTTACAGCATCAGAGCAGTACTGCCAGGGGTTGTGTCTGTACACCATCCTAATGATGCCAGCCTAAAGACACCTCTGTGCCAGCACCTCGCCCACAGCCTGACTGGCTGCCACATAACGGGTGGAACCAAGCTCGCACTTCAAGGCACACTCTTTGGTGGAACACAACAGCACAGGGACTGGATCACTGTTGGCAAACACCTCTGCTGTCACGTGGTGCTGGGAGCAAATGGGGGGGGGGGGGGGGGTAGACCGATGTAGAGAAGAGGGGGGGGAAGGCAAGAGGAATTAAAAAAGTACATCTGTCCAAGTATGAACGGGCACAGAGGTAGCCACACCTATGGTAGAACTTTTGAGAGGGCCAAGTTGTTCTCCAGTCCCTGTCCTTCAACGCTAAAGTCATCTGCTCCATGTTCCGCGGGTTTCTGTTCAGGAACGTTGGCTTCATTATCTACAGTGGGCTCGGGTTGGGGCGCCGCCTGGTTCATACAACGGACTGCAGAGAGGGATTAAAATAAGAGCATGGAGTATCGAGCAGCTTTAGGAACATGCTAATCCAAATTTTATTTTCATTACATTAGGATTTACACAACACATTTGGCATCAACGGAGATCAGTATTTTCTTACCCGATTTGAGATAATGGTTGATTACAGAACCACTCAACTATCACCTTTGAATTTGAATTAATATCCACACATTTCGACTTAATTCACCCAACATCGTTCCGTATGTGGTCATATGATTAAAGTTCAGACTATACTTGATCATCCACTGTAGCGACTCATAAAATAGAAAAATATTATTCAATAAACATTCGCCATGACATGTGTGCCGCCATCTTTTACACTTTACATTGACCAATTCCTTTTTCGTCATTGACATCCGGTTGTGTCCCCACTCGCCACAGTGAGGCACTGTTGCGTTTCACACGCATTTACACCACAACTCACTTAGATGGAAGTGAGAATTCAATAAAGTCAAATGAAACCAATCAGTTCATGCCCATAATTTAGAAAATGGCCTCGACTCATTTCTACAATAGGAATACCAAGTCACGAAGTAAAACGTACACCCACACAATAATTGTAAGAAAAAAACAGCTTTAATTTTATTTCAGCCAGAGTTTATCACACTGATAGTAAAAACAAAGACATCATGATGTGAACCAGGATACAGAGAATGCGGTAGACTAACAGTTGTTCCTAAAGGCTTGAATATTTTCCATGAGCAGTCTCAGTGACTAATGAACAGATAAGGCCTGATTACAAACATAAAAAATAGATGGGCTCAAAGGCACACAAATCAAGTTTATCTTTGGAAAAATATTGATCTTCATTCAGATGGTTCTCTGCACATAGACAATGTGAATGACATAGTTGAGAAGTTTCCTTTCCATAATCATTAACCGTGTCCAAATAGACATAAGAAACTGGAGGTGTTGAGTACCATGAAGGGTCCCTCACATGACCAATAACAAAAGCAGAGCAACCATCACATCTACTTTGATTCTCTTTCAGACCAGATGTGTTAAGACAACCGGTGTCCTTTATCTTTAGACTTTGAGATCACTTTCATCATGTGTGAAAGTCAAAAGCAACCATTTCCTGAGTTATTCAAACAAACACTATGAAGAAATTACAACAGTTTTCAAATCATGCTTAGAATGATAAACTAAGAGAATGTGAATGATAAAAAACATGTATTGTCTAAATGTACATTACTGGAAGCAACACATGGTCAGTCCATAGAAGGAACAACATAGATATTCTGATCACAACATGCATGCTGAAATGGGCACAAACAATCAATAACATTGCAAAGTCCTCAATGCATTTCTTGGACATTGAACAAGTTCTTCAAACACCAAGCTTTCAATAAAAGAGAGCAATCATTCTCAAATGTGCGGGGGAGCGATAGGTGCAGAGCAAGTGACTGATTGAATAATTAACATAACCATTTGGCAAACATTTAAAACTATCAATAAATTGATCACATAGAGGACGAGGCGTGGATTAGGGAAGAGAAGGCGAAAGGGTTCAGCTTGTAGCCTGTTCCGCTGTAGAACTTATTCTGGAACTCCACCCTAGGAGACAAACAAAGAAAAATCAACAGACAATAATATAATAACATAATATATTAACTCCAATCTTCGTCACACACTCCTCTCGTTCACTCATTCTGTCTTCCCCCCCCCCCAACCATCTCCCTCCATCCCCCAATCTCTTACCAGTGCAGACGTAAGGCATGCAGGAAGGCAGACAGGCCCTCCATGACCAGGAGGATGGAGACTGTCAGCACAGCGAAGAAGGAAAAGACTACAAACAGGACCACAGATCCCACGTAGCCCTGCCCGTTTAGGGCGATACGCATCACCATCACCCAGAGCACCTCTGACAGCTCTGGAGGGACGGAGGGGGAACACACGAAATAGGAGCTACAGCGAGTTAGTACTATTTAAAAATATGAGTCAGTTTGCGGTGAGTCACTACAAATCAGTGGAGAACGAGGGTGTGTGTGTGACTCACGTGCATGTGCAAGACTCAGGGCCCACAGTCGTAGGTAAGAGGCCGTGTTGGAGATGCAGCCTAGACAGTACTCTATGGTGTGGATGGCCTGGTGCATGAACACATCAGCAGCATCAAACTCCTACAGACACAAAGAATGTGCTATTTATTAATTTTTTTAAGGGGGGGGGGGGGGTTGGCTGACTGAGTAATACGTTAAACATGTCACTAGCTAAGCCTCTGCGAACACAGGAATAGAGCTAGCATAGGTAACAGTGTGATAACGCCCCCTTTCCACCTCCTCTCTGTGACTCCCGGTCTCCACCTCTCCCTGATGAGCGTTGATGGAATTGTTCTCGGCTAACAGGGGGCGGCTCTCTCCTGCCTGGAGGACACAGAATCACACCAGACCAACTCACATACTGAAGAAACAAAGTGATGCTAGATACTTACAATAAAATCCATTCACTTAGCAAAAGGTGAGCCAGAGTCAAGTTGCTCACCATGTGCCAGTGGTTCCTCTTGTGTGTGATGTATTGATGGATGGGTTTCCCCAGCAGTAGGACTGGAACAGAACACAGCGCCAGTATCACCAGGACCTTTTGCACCACCATCTACAGTGCAGAGAGCGGGAGTTAGAACATCACCACATAGTGGCAGGTTGTACTCAGGGGTGAGCATGCTACCATACCATTGTTTTCCGAAATATTATGTTTTCAAGGACTCAGCAAACATTAAGCATACTTTAAAACAAGTATCTTGTAGTGAGCCCGTTGTGTGCCCTTCCATACATATACTGTAATCGTCCCAAACAGTGGGAGGTTTCCCTACAAAACACACACACACACACACACACCTGTCCTTTGTAGAGGGGCGGGTTTTCCTTGTTCACTGTGAATAGGAACATGTCTATGAAGTGGATGAGGATGCTGGGGGTGAAGTTAGAGTGGGCCGTGTCAAAGGCCAGCCACTTGAAGATGACCATGAAGACCAGGTAACCAAACAGACACAGCATGAAGAACAGCTCTGGGATCAGTACCAGGAATACACTGCTCAACTGGTTGAAATGTCTGGAGCGAGAGAGAGAAAGAGGGATGGGGGAGAGAAGGATGGGTAGAGAGAAAGAGATGAAAAGAGAGCCAAAGAGGAGGTGGGTGGGTAGAGGGAATCATAGGTTTAAGGGAAAGGAATGCATAGGCAAAGGTATTGGTTTGAGTAGAGAGAGAGTAGGGATAGCAGGAGAGGGACGGTGAGAAAATTAGTAGATTACAGCGATAGTCCCTTGCATTTCAATACACACACACACAAACTAACGCAATGTTCCTTCACTTGTAGTTGAAGAAGGACAGACAGACTCCGAAGGTCATGTGGATCACCCCGATGATGACGGACATCTTCATCTTGTAGGAGTTAAGGAATGTCAGGTGGTTGTTGGACAGACCCCAGATCTGAGGACATCACAGCACAGTTACTCATTATAACTGAGTCATGGAAACAATCACAGGAAGGAGAGAGCGAGAGCAGTGTGGTGGATTTCCATACCGGGTCGATGCCAAAAGGATAGGGTCCTGTAAAAACCCCAGTGATGTTCGGGTCCAGGGACAGGAAGTTGTTCCCTTTAAGAGTTGTTGAACTGAGCGAAAGAGAGATACAGAACTCAAATATTTTAAAAACATACAGGACAATCAGAAAAAGGATTGTGGAGCTGTTACGCAGGTGTGAGTGATGCGGCATGTGTCCTTACCTCCACTCTCCGCTATCGAACATGGGTCGTACGTGCCAGCCGGAGCTGAAGGGGCTGAGTCCTCTGCTGAAACACTCGTTGTAGATGGCCCCAGTGTAGACAGAGAACAGTCCCATCAACAGGATCAGATAGCGTCCTCCAAACATCATCCGCCAGATCTAAACCACACAGAGACGTTATATTAGGACTGTTCCTCTCAAATCAGTAGAATTGTCACTGTGTATGAAAGAGTGTGACGCATGTGTGCGCAACCTCATTGGTGTTGTTCCGGAGTTTGGGGTCCTTCTCCTCCAGGACCATCCAGAGGGCAGCCAGGAACATCAGCAGGCCGTGACCAACGTCCCCAAACATCACCGCAAACAGGAAGGGGAACGTGATGATGGTGTACACGGCTATGGAGAACGGGAAGAGGGTTGAGCGAGAGAACGAGAGATAATATTACTGATCATTTACATTTACTAGAGGTGGTTCTTCCCTGGGTTGGTCTGTTGGCGGTTTGAAGTGATACGTGTATTGATTGATACCTGGGTTAACCTCACGGTAACTGGCCACTCCATAAGCCTCTACGATGCTCTGAAAGCCGGCCGTGAAGGAGTTGGTAGGGAACAGGGTGGGAGGAGGGGTGGAGCATGGGAGGCGGTTGTAGAACGAGTCCATCCCACTGCCACTCTTCCTCTGATAGGGGGAGAGCCAGAGAGAAAATGAAGGGGCTTAAAGTCACACACTTTTGGGGTACGTTGAAAATGACATCCATTCCTCAGTTTAAACAGCATGACCAAAGACAACCCTCTCTTGTTGCCTTGCATCTTGCTTGGATACTCAATCTCCCCTTCTCCCTCTCTCTTTCCCCTCCCTCACCCCTCCTTCTCTCAGGGCACTCTGTAGTTCAGGCAGCTTGCTGACGGGACACCAGGCTTCAGCAATCAGACACTTGTCGGTGACGGAGGGGCTGCAGAGGTTCAGCACAGCCTGGACAGCCTTAGACTTCTGGACCCGCACCTTCCACTGGGGCAGCACAGCTACAGCACGCACCAACAGCTGCTGGAGGTAGTGCTCTGTCTGGGACAGGACCTGGGGTAGGAGGGAGGACGAGGGATGGATTAGAGATGGAGTGTGAGGCAACTTTAAAAGTAAATGTTCGCTCACTGTTTGCTGTTCCCAATGTGATTCTTATCGAAGTTGGAGATACAGCCACACAGATGAAGATTAATGCATTTTATCCAGTGGTAGTCTGCCTTACAGATTTCATGTCTTCAATTCTGCCCTGCAATCCCTGGAGAATCTCCTCTCTCTCCGTGGGGCTGTCGGGGTACACAAATGTCTGTGTGTGGAAGCTGGGAATGAAAGTTATTGAGGTGCAAGAAAGACACGGGTCATTAAACAAGCATAAACATGAACCACTGCAATGTGTCAAATATCACAACGAAGGAGAAGTGGACAGGTTTACTCACCAATCACAGATCTTCTTGACCTTCTGTCCGATCTGATCTCCCCAGTAGGATATGAGGAACACCGTCCACTGCATCTCCCCCTGCCATCACATATTAGAAGCGTTGACTCACTGACCATCTTACTTGCTACTCTACTTTTACTATAGAGCTCCTCTTCCTTTCTTCCTCTCCTCACCGTGACAGGATTCTCTAGTTGCTCCTCCATCTCTCTGAAGTCCACGATGATGTAACCACGGCACGCTCGCCATAGCAATCGCTCGAACGAAGGGACTTTCCAGGGGTGGACCACACCGGCCACAAAACTGCAAACGAGAGAGGGAAACAAGGTAAGTTGGCATAAAGAGTATGTTGACCAACTGGAATATGGAAATCAGTCATTGTCCAGAGCCAATGTAAAAAAAATAAGTGGAAAGACACTGGCAATCGCTTTGACCAATGAGGTTTACCTGAGGTGGACATCCTGTCGGTTAGGCTCCAATATGCCTACTGTTTCCAGTGGAGGTGGGGGACCCTGTGAGAGGGAACAATAAAAATAGTCATGATTGTAGTGCTCCACTTTAATACAGCCAAACAGTAGTTGTAGTTATAAGGGGGTGGGTCTGGGTGGTGTAGTTCTGACCTGTGAGGAGGTGAGGGAGTGGGTCTGGGTGAGAACCCCTTTGTATTGGCTGAGCTGGGTCATCTGGGCTCTGAGACTGTCTCTGTTCCTGGACACCTCTTTGAGCTCCCTGGCCAGCCTCTCACTCTCTTCCTCAATGGTGAGTAGGTCTCTGGGCTGGGGGGCTGAGGGTGTCGGGCAGGGGGAAGGGAGGGGGCCATGGAGGGGGGGCCACAGAGACCGATTGATCTCCTGCTCCAGGAACGCTGAGTGGAGAGAAGGATGAAAAGAGAGAGATGGAGGGAAAGATGTAAGGAGAGAAAGTCAAATGCATAGGAGACAAGTGTCAAACATTTTCTTGTATTATGATAGCTTTATTGAGAGGCCTTGTTTTAGGAGCCGATAGTGAGGGATCTAGATACTTACAGAAGGTTTTCTCCAGTTCCTCACATCGTCTCACCTCCCCCACAAACTTCCTCTGGAAGGAGTTGACGTTGGGGTTCAACTGATTCACCACAGAGGGAAGAGTACAACAGACACAGTTAGTTACTCATAAGTTACTCACACGAGGCTTCACTTCACGTCAGCTAATGTCGCTAATTTCAAACTTAACAGCAAGATGGTAGAGACATTAGTTACAGCTACTGTTTCTGAGACAGTCATTCTTAGTGAAGATCCTTGACCTCGTTTGTCTTGTGAGAACAGAACTCACATCTCTGAACTCAACCAGGCCCAGTTCTCCCAGTTCACTGACACAGTTGTAGGCTGAACCAGACTGGAGGAAGAGCTGCACCAGGCACACCTCCTCACTGCGGAACATAGAACCCATCGCCACCTAGAGATAGGCCTAGAGGGAGAGGGAAAGGGGGGGAGAGTAAGAAGGTAAAGAGACAGGGAGATGAAAAGGAGATAGAAGCAGTGAATAGATAAAAGTAGTGAAGGATGAGGTGAGAGAGAAATGGTATTAGTGTATGGCGGTTGCTTCAAAAATCAGGTGACCGCTGACAGTTGCAGATAAGGGAAAGACAAAGTGCATTCTTCCCCCTATGACTAACTGAAAAAGTCACATGAATTGCGACAGTGGAATTTCCACTCAAGCTACACTTCACAACGAATTCAATTCTGACCACAAGTCAGTGCAAAGGCGTCAATACACCACACTTGATGTGGGTCACTAAAATAGGTTAAACCATATCGACATTTAGACTGGGGAGAGACTGAACCAAGATAATCCGTGTACATTTTGGCCAATTGATTATTTATTTAAAAAAAATGTTTGTTCCAGTTTTTGGCATATAAAAACTTGATATTTAGAATTTCACAAGTGGGTTGGGTTAAATGTGGAATGTCTGTCACTAGCCAAATGCAAACAAACACTTCCTGTTCCTTCAAAATAGCAGTTCACCCGTAACCTAATTTTATTAAATCTAAAGTAATCTATTAATACATCTGTCAATCCTGATAGGTATATTTCTCAATTTCTATTAAAGATAGTCACAACAATTTAATTCATACTTTTGTATCACTACGCTTTGTTTAAGGTTACATTGCATTTTACCCACCAACCAGCAGTCAAATCCTTGCTTCCTCTGTCTTCATTTCACAGGGTACCAGTACAGAGTCGATGTGCAGGGGTACAAGGTAATTGTGGTTGATATGTACAGTTAAAGTCGAAAGTTTACATACACCTTAGCCAAATACATTTATACTCAGTTTCACAATTCCTGACATTTAATCCTAGTAAAAATTCCCGGTCTTCGGTCAGTTGGGATCCCCACTTTATTTTAAGAATGTGAAATGTCAGAATAATAGTAGAGAAAATTATTTATTTCAGCTTTTATTTCTTTCATCAAATTCCCAGTGGGGCAGAAGTTTACATACACTCAATTAGTATTTGGTAGCATTGCCTTTAAATTGATTGACTTGGGTCAAATGTTTTGGGTAGCCTTCCACAAGCTTCCCACAATAAGTTGTGAATTTTGGCCCATTCCTCCTGACAGAGCTGGTGTAACTGAGTCAGGTTTGTATGCCTCCTTGCTCGCACATGCTTTTTCAGTTCTGCCCACTAATTTTATATAGGATTGAGGTCAGGGCTTTGTGATGGCCACTCCAATACCTTGACGTTGTTGTCCATTTTGCCACAACTTTGGAAGTATGCTTGGGGTCATTGTCCATTTGGAAGACCTATTTGCGACCAAGCTTTAACTTCCTGACTGATGTCTTAAGATGTTGCTATCCACATAATTGTCCTACCTCATGATGCCATCTCTTTTGTGAAGTGCACTAGTCCCTCCTGCAGCAAAGCACCCCCACAACATGATGCTGCCACCCTGAGCTTCACGGTTGAAGGTGTTCTTTGGCTTGCAAGCCTCCCCTTTTTTCCTCCAAACATAACAATGGTCATTATGGCCAAACAGTTCTATTTTTGTTTCATCAGACCAGAGGACATTTCTCCAAAAAGTATGATCTTTGTCCCCATGTGCAGTTGCAAACCATAGTCTGGCTTTTTTATGGCAGTTTTGGAGCAATGGCTTCTTCCTTGCCTTTCAGGTTATGTCGATATAGGACTCATTTTACTGTGGATATAGATACTTTTGACCCCGTTTCCTCCAGCATCTTCACGAGGTCCTTTGCTGTTGTTCTGGGATGGATTTGCACTTTTCACACCAAAGTGCATTCATCTCTAGGAGACAGAATGTGTCTCCTTCCTGAGCGGTATGACGGCTGCGTGTTCCCATGGTGTTTATACTTGCGTACTATTGTTTGTATAGACGAACGTGGTACCTTCAGGCGTTTGGAAATTGCTCCCAAGGATGAACCAGACTTGTGGAGGTCTACAATTTTTTTTCCTGAGGTCTTGGCTGATTTCTTTTTGATTTTCTCATGATGTCAAGCAAAGAGGCACTGAGTTTGAAGGTAGGCCTTGAAATACATCCACAGGTACACCTCCAATTGACTCAAATTATGTCAATTAGCCTATCAGAAGCTTCTAAAGCCATGACATCCTTTTCTGGAATTTTCCAAGCTGTTAAAAGGCACAGTCAACTTAGTGTATGTAAACTTCTGACCCACTGGAATTGTAATACAGTGAATTATAAGTGAAATAATCTGTAAACAATTGTTGGAAAAATTACTTGTGTCATGCACACAGTAGATGTCCTAACCGACTTGCCAAAACTATAGTTTGTTAAGAAAAACGAGTTTTAATGACTCCAACCTAAGTGTATGCATATTTCCGACTTCAACTGTACATGCAGGAATGTACTGACTAAAAACTTTACTAGCCGTCAAATCCTCTTTCCTTGTTTCCTTCATTCCTCACCATCTCAAAGCACATTGGGTGAGAGGATTGAAGGTTCCTCCCCTCGGGCCGCCTCCTCCTCCGATGTGCTTTGAAAGAGGCGAGGGATGGAGGAAACAAGGACGGAGGAAACAAGGATTTGACTGCTAGTGGGCAGGTCTGTAAAATACAATATAACCATGAAGAAAGAATGGTAATAAAATAGTCTCTGTGTGTGTCACTCCTACTTATCATCTGCCATTTCAACGCTGTAAATACCAACAGGGTTCCAATTGAGTCCAGGATTAATAGCTACTCATTAAGAACCCCCAGAATCATTGTTAATATCCATTAAAGCACACATCTGATTGTCAATACAGATGAGTTTTAGGTCTTCATATGTGAGAGTGTTTAAAAGATTGGACATTTCTAAAATAATTTGTGTTCACTGTGGCACAACAAACTGGTGTGAGGAGTCTAAATCAGATGACAGGGTCTGTGTCCCTTGATAGGACAGAGGGAAGCGACCCGTGCACTTGTCTCATGAAAACACATTGCACAACGTGATATACAAGCTACGATCCATGATATTCCCGATAAGAAAATACACTGACAACAATTCAATACAAAGATAAATAATCTCCAAAATGATTTATTCAACTGAGCCTTTTCCAATAAAACCATTCAAAATAGGCTACTAAAGCATTATTTGGCCACAGTGGATCATCAGCTTCATTAAAGAAAATAAGTTATGGATTGTTTTAAAATCGCATTGCTGACAGTCGTAAGGAAAGGCAACGCACGCAGCAAAGACCAAATACATGATTGTTGAGTTGCGTTCAGTCAACAGTAGAGAACCAGCCAGGCATATCGCAATATGCAAATGGTTATTGCTGTAAAGAGAAGAAAATGAAAAGAATATTCTGTATTTTAGATGTAAAAATTCTCAATTTAACCGAGCGAACAACAGTATAGTCTATTTTATTGGCACCAACAGAGAGCATCAGCAATTTCCCCAACCACTCTTTATCATTGTTGGGTCAGTACCACTTAAAGGTTTGTTTTTGGACAATTTCCCCAACCACTCTTTATCATTGTTGGGTCAGTACCACTTAAAGGTTTGTTTTTGGACAACTTCCCCAACCACTCTTTATCATTGTTGGGTCAGTACCACTTAAAAGTTTGTTTTTGGACAATTTCCTCCTCCAGTTTAGATGGATGAAATATTCCATTTGTCTTCCCTTGTCGTATTGTATGTTTATATTGATCCATTTGTCTTCCCTTGTCGTATTGTATGTTTATATTGATCCATTTGTCTTCCCTTGTCGTATTGTATGTTTATATTGATCCATTTGTCTTCCCTTGTCGTATTGTATGTTTATATTGATCCATTTGTCTTCCCTTGTCGTATTGTATGTTTATATTGATCCATTTGTCTTCCCTTGTCGTATTGTATGTTTATATTGATCCATTTCTCAGGTTCAGCATCCCTATAATTTGTCAGATTAAAAATAGATTCTGCTAATGCCTCTAGTCGTATAATTGCATGAAATGTATTTATAAAAATAACTATCTTAACATTGATAGACAAACTACTAGCTATTAATAGATGACTAAATAGATAGTAGATGAATAGAAGCTTCAATGGCCTCCAACTGCACTTAAATGCAGGGGAAACTAAATGCATGCTATTCAACTGATCATTGCCCGCACCTGCTCGCCTGACCAGCATCACTACTCTGGACGGCTCCGACTTAGAAAACGTGGACAACTACCTAGGTGTCTGGTTAGACTGGAAACTCTCCTTCCAGACTCACATCAAACATCTCCAATCCAAAGTTAAATCTAGAATTGGCTTCCTATAATCGCAACAAAGCATCCAACACTCTACTCAACAATCTGGATGCAGTCTATCACAGTGCCATCCGTTTTGTCACCAAATACACAACCCACCATTGCGACCTGTACGCTCTCGTTGGTTGGCCCTCGCTTCGCCAAACCCACTGGCTACAGGTCATCTACAAGTCTCTGCTAGGTAAAGCCCCACCTTATCTCAGCTCACTGGTCACCATAGCAGCACCCACTGGTAGCACGCGCTCCAGCAGGTATATCTCACTGGTCACCCACAACGCCAATTCCTCCTTTGGTCGTCTTTCCTTCCAGTTCTCTGCTGCCAATGACTGGAACGAACTGCAAAAATCTCTAAAGCTGGAGACTCATCTCCCTCACTAGCTTTAAGCACCAGCTGTCAGAGCAGCTCACAGATCACTGCACATAGCCCATCTATCTACCTACCTCATATAGTATTTATTTATTTATTTATCTTGCTACTTTGCACCCCAGTATCTCTACTTGCACATTCAGCTTCTGCACATCTATCATTCCAGTATTGTAATTACTTCGCCACAATGGCCTATTTATTGCCTTAACTCCCTTATCTTACCTCATTTGCACTCACTGTATATAGACTTTTTGTTTTCTTTTGTTCTACTGTATTATTGACTATGTTTTGTTTATTCCATGTGTAACTGTTGTTGCATGTGGCGAATTGCTTTGCTTTATCTTGGCCAGGTGGCAGTTGCAAATGAGAACTTGTTCTCAACTAGCCTACCTGGTTAAATAAAGGTGAAAAACAAAATGTTAGAACGGTGATAGGTTTGGTTTCGCTTTGCCAGAAAAGGCTCACAAAAGCAAAAAGCCGCAAATTCGTCCAGCGTCAATCAAATTAAAATGTATTAATTTCGCTGGGAGAATTGCATATGTAATCACGAGACATTGTTGTTTGCAACACTGTATCTTATCTGTCCAAGTTGGCAAACGTTGCGCACCCGTCTCTTGTCTGTCAAAAACTAAAAAAGCCGATCCCGTTTTGCCACAACGTTTCCATGCAAGTTACCACAGAAACAATATAAAACTCAATTAACATATAAGGCTAGATATTTCCAATGTCAGCAACTCAAATAGCCCACTAAACTACAGAATGTCCAACTTTGTAGATAGAAAAATATGTTGACCAACCACACACGAATCTATCCTTTGTGAAAGCAGGTAGGAAATATACGATTTTACCTGTTTCCTTCAATCTGTCCAGCTCAATCGAAAACTTTTGTGTTGGCCGCTTGTGAGAGTTGGCTCAAGGCGACAGACCAGAACAAACAGCGTCAAACTAATTTTCACCGGGAAGTCACAAAGTTCCTAAACATACCGTACTGGAGCGTATTCATTTCGCCAATTCTGTTGCAAAACGTTTCTTAAACAGAATCAAATGGGGCGGGATCTATGAGAATGTGTCCAATAGAAACTCACGTTTTCGTTGCTTAACTTTTTCCGTTTGCTATGGTCTTAACAAATGATTACAACCCCGCCCTGTCTTTGGTGAAATTATTTGGGTAGTACTGAGAGCACTTCCCATTCGGTGGCTTTATGTCACGTTACTTGTTCTCACGTGACGATAGATACATTTTGAGTGTCAAATAACCTTCCCCCCAGACTTTATTTGCATAGGGGAAGATAGGTCAGAGGCCTGTGGACAGTTGACAAATATAAATGTAAAAACATTTAGGATTTTCTGCCCTGCATGCAAGTATAGTATAAAACGTCTATATTATTCCCCTATCACCTCAGCCCAAATTTCAGTGTCTTCAGAAAGTATTCACACCGCTTGACATTTTCCAAATTTTGTTGTGTTACAAAATGGGATTATCATGGATTTGTCCTTTTTTCAACAATCTGCACAAAATCCTCTGTCAAAACGAACATTTGTAAAAAATAAAAATATATATTTTTTAAAAGTGATAAAAAATAAAACACTAATATATCTTGATTAGATAAGTATTCAACCGCCTGAATTTGGGCTCTCCTCCCAGAGTAAGACATTTAAGTGTGTTAACCCTCGCAAGGCTGTTGGCCCAGACTGTATCCCTAGCCGCGTCCTCAGAGCGCGTCCTCAAACCCGTTCCTTTTACTCTCGGTTCCGAACGTACTAGACAACCAGTTCTTATAACCTTTAGCCGTACCCTTATCCTACTCCTCCTCTGTTCCTCTGGTGATGTAGATGTTAATCCAGTCCCTGCAGTGCCTAGCTCCACTCCCATTCCCCAGGTGCTCTCATTTGTTGACTTATGTAACCATAAAAGCCTTGGTTTCATGCATGTTAACATTAGAAGCCTCCTCCCTAAGTTTGTTTTATTCACTGCTTTAGCACACTCTGCCAACAGCGATGTCCTAGCTGTGTCTGAATCCTGGCATAGGAAGACCACCAAAAACCCTGAAATTTCTATCCCAACTACAACATTTTCCAACAAGCTAGAACTGCCAAAGGGGGCGGAGCTGCAATCTACTGCAGAGATAGCCTGCAGAGTTCTGTCTTACTATCCAGGTCTGTACCCAAACAATTCGAGCTTCTACTTCTAAAAATTCACCTTTCCATAAACAAGTCTCTCACTGTTGCCGCTTGCTATAGACCACCCTCTGCCTGCATCCGTAATGGGTCTGCGGTCAAACGACCATCCCTCATCACTGTCAAACGCTCCCTAAAAAACTTCAGCGATCAGGCCTTTCTAAATGACTTGGCCCGGGTATCCTGGAAGGATATTGACCTCATGGCGTCAGTAGAGGATGCCTGGATATTCTTTAAAAGTGCCTTCCTTACCATCTTAAATAAGCATGCCCCATTCCAAAAAATTTGAACCAGGAACAGATATAGCCCATGGTTCACTCCAGACCTGACTGCCCTTGACCAGCACAAAAACATCCTGTGGCGTACTGCATTAGCATCGAATAGCCCCTGTCAAATGCAACTTTTCAGGGAAGTTAGGAACCAATATACACAGGCAGTTAGGAAAGCAAAGGCTAGGTTTTTCAAACATAAATTTGCATCCTTTAGCACAAACTCAAAAAAGATCTGGGACACTGTAAAGTCCATGGAGAATAAGAGCACCTCCTCTCAGCTTCCCACTGCACTGAGGCTAGGAAACATGGTCACCACCAATAAATCCAAGATAATTGAGAATTTCAATAAAAAAAAATATACAAATTCTGGACCCTCTCTCTAAAATTATCATCCAAAAATGTTGCAACCCATCATCTGACATTCCCAAAGATTGGTAAACTGCCACGGTCATCCCCCTCTTCAAAAGGGGGAGACACTCTAGACCCAAAACTGCTACAGACATATCTATCCTACACTGCCTTTCTAAGGTCTTCGATAGCCAAGTTAACAAAGATTACCAACCATTTTGAATCCTACCGTACCTTCTCTGCTATGCAATCTGGTTTCAGAGCTAGTCATGGGTGCACCTCAACCACGCTCAAGGTGCTAAACGATATCATAATCGCCATCGATAAGAGACAATACTGCGCAGCCGTATTCGTCGACCTGGCCAAGGCTTTCGACTCTGTCAATCACCACATTCTTATCGGCAGACTCAACAGCCTTGGTTTCTCAAATGACTGCCTCGCCTGGTTCACCAACTACTTCTCTGATAGAGTTCAGTGTGCCAAATCGGAGGGCCTGTTGTCCGGACCTCTGGCAGGCTCTATGGGGGTGCCACAGGGTTCAATTCTCGAGCTGACTCTCTTCTCTGTATATATCAAGGATGTCGCTCTTGCTGCTAGTGATTCTCTGATCCACCTCTATGCAGACGACACAATTCTGTATACTTCTGGCCCTTCTTTGGATACTGTGTTAACTAACATCCAGACGAGCTTCAATGCCATACAACTCTCCTTCTGTGGCCTCCAACTGCTCTTAAATGCAAGTAAAACTATAAACGAAATGCATGCTCTCCAACCGATCGCTGCCCGCACCTGCCCGCCCGTCCAGCATCACTACTCTGGACGATTCTGACTTAGAATATGTGGACAACTACAAATACCTAGGTGTCTGGTTAGACTGTAAACTCTCCTTCCAAACTCACATTAAGCTTCTCCAATCCTAAATTAAATCTAGACCCGGCTTCCTATTTCGCAACAAAGCATCCTTTACTCACGCTGCCAAACATACCCTCGTAAAACTGACTATCCTACCGATCCTCGACTTCGGCGATGTCATTTACAAAATAGCATCCAACACTCTACTCAGCAAATTGGATGCAGTCTATCACAGTGCCATCCGTTTTGTCACCAAAGCCCCATATACTACCCACCACTGCGACCTGTACACTCTCGTTGGCTGGCCCTCACTTCATACTCGTCGCCAAACCCACTGACTCCAGGTCATCTACAAGAATTTGCTAGGTAAAGCCCCACCTTATCTCAGCTCACTGGCCACCATAGCAGCACCCACCCGTAGCACGCACTCCAGCAGCTAAATTTCACTGGTCACCCCTGAAGCCAATTCCTCCTTTGGCCGCCTTTCCTTCCAGTTCTCTGCTGCCAATGACTGGAACGAATTGCAAAAATCACTGAAGCTGGAGACTCATATCTTCCTCACTAACTTTAAGCACCAGATGTCAGAGCAGCTCACAGATCACTGCACCTGTGATTTTTTTGCTCCTTTGCACCCCAGTATCTCTATTTGCACATTCATCTTCTGCACATCTACCACTCCAGTGTTTAATTGCTATATTGTAATTACTTCACCACTATGGCCTATTTAAATAAAGGTGATATAAAAAATATTTAAAAAATAAATAAATACAAATGTGCAGACCAGCTAGCTGGACTGTTTACGGACATACTCAATGTCTCCCTATCCCAGTCTGCTGTTCCCACTTGCTTCAAGATGTCCACCATTGTTCCTGTACCCAAGAAAACAAAGGTAACTGAACTAAATTACTATCAACCAAAAGCACTAACTGCTTTGAGAGGCTAGTTAAGGATCATATCTCCTCCACCTTACCTGACATCCTAGACCCACTTCAATTTGCATACCGCCCTAATATATCCACAGATGGAGTCACCGTCGCACTGCCCTATCTCAAATGGACAATAGGAATACCTATGTAAGAATGCTGGCTCCCAAGTGGCGCAGCGCTCTAAGGCACTACATCTCAGTGCTAGAGGCATCACTACAGACCCTGGTTCGATTCCAGGCTGTATCACAACCGGCTTTGATTGGGAGTCCCATAGGGCGGCGCACAATTGGCCCAGCGTCATCCTTGTTAGGGTTTGGTCCGGGTAGGCCTAAGAATTTGTTCTGAACTGACTTGCCTAGTTAAATAAAGGTTAAATTAAAAAAAATTAAGCTCGTAGCCCTGGGTCCATTGGGTGTGCAATTGGGTCTTGGACTTCCTGACGGGCCTCCCCCAGGTGGTGAAGGTAGGAAACCACACCTCCACTACGCTTATCCTCAACACTGGACTACGCTTATCCTCAACACTGGGGCCCCACAAGGGCGTGCTCAGCCCCTCCTGTACTCCCTGTTCCTCCATGACTGAGTGTCCACGCTCACCTCCTACACAATCATCAAGTTTGCAGACGACACAACAGGCCTCATTAAGATAACTCCAATTTGCATACCGCCCCAACAGATCCACAGATGATGCAATCTCTACTGCACTCCACACTGCCCTTTCACACCTGGACAAAAGGAGATGTGAGAATGCTATTCATTGACTACAGCTCAGTGTTCAACACCATAGTGCCCTCAAAGCTCATCAATAAGCTAAGGACCCTGGGACTAAACACCTCCCTCTGCAACTGGATCCTGGACTTCCTGACGGGCCACCCCCGGGTGGTAAGGGTAGGTAACAACACATCCGCCACACTGATCCTCAACACAGGGGCCCTTCAGGGGTGCATGCTCAGTCCCCCCTTGTACTCCCTGTTCACTCATGACAGCATGAACAGGCTCGACTACAAAACCATCCTTAAATTTGCCAATGACAACAGTGATCACCTGATGATCGCCGACAACGAGACAGCCTTTAGGGAGGAGGTCAGAGACCTTGCCGTGTGGTGCCAGGACAACAACCTCACCCTCAACATGATCAAGACAAAGGAGATGATTGTGGACTACAGGAAAAAGAGGACTGAGCACACCCCCATTCTCCTCGACAGGGCTGCAGTGGAGCAGGTTGAGAGCTTCAAGTTCCTTGGTGTCCACATCACCAACAAATTAACATGGTCCAAGCATACCATGACAGTCGTTAAGCGGACACGACAAAACCTATCCCCCCTCGGGAGACTGAAAAGATTTGGCATGGGTCTACAGATCCTCAAAAAGTTCTATAGTTGCACCAGAGAGCATCCTGACTGTTTGCATCACTGCCTGGTATGGCAATTGCTCGGCCTCCGACTGCAAGGCACTACAGAGGGTAGTGCGAACGGCCCAGTACATCACTGGGGCCAAGCTTCCTGCCATCCAGGACCTCTATACCAGGCGGTGTCAGAGGAAGGCTATAAAAATTGTCAGACTCCAGCCACCCTAGTCAAAGACTGTTTTCTCTGTTGCCGCACGGCAAGCAGTACCGGAGCGCCAAGTCTAGGTCCAAGAGGCTTCTAAACAGCTTCTACCCCAAGCCATAAGACTCCTGAACATATAGTCAAATGGCTACTCAGACTACTTGCATTGCCCCCCCCCCCCCCCCCCCCTCCCTCCCTCCCCACTGCCAATCTGTTTTCATCTATGCATAGTCACTTTAACTCTACCTACATGTACATACTACCTCAACTAACCAGTGCCCCCGCCCATTGACTCTGTACCGGCACACCCCTATATATATTGTCATTTTTCACTGCTGCCCTGTAATTACTTGTTCCTTTTATCTCTTATTCTTATCAGTATTTTTTTTAACTGAACTGTTAGGGGCTTGTAAGTAAGCATTTCACTGTTGTATTCGGCGCATGTGACTAATACAATTTGATTACCAATGATAACAGGACAGCCGACATGGAGGTGAGGGCCCTGGTGTAGTGCCAGGAAAATAACCTCTAAACGTCAACAAGACAAAGAAACTGATCGTGGACTTCAGGAGACAGTAGAGGAAGCCCACATCGACGGGGCCGCAGTGGAGAAGGTGAAAAGCTTCAAGTTCCTCAAGAGTACACGTCACTGACAATTTGAAATGGTCCACCCACACACAGTGTGGTGAAGGCGGTGCAACAGCGCCTCTTCAACCTTTGGAAATTTGGCTTGGCCTCTAAGACCCTTACACACTTTTACAGATGCAGCATTGAGAGCGTCCTGTCAGGCTGTATCATCACTTGGTACGGCAACTACACCACCCGCAACCGCTGGGCTCTCCAGAGGGTGGTGCGGTCTGCCCAGTTCATCACCAGGAGCACACTGCTTGCCCTCCAGGACACCTTCTGCACCCGATGTCACAGGAAGGCCAAAAATATCAAGGACATCAACCACCCGAGCAACAGCCTGTTCACCCCGCTATCATCCAGAAGGCGAGATCAGTACAAGTGCATTAAAGCTGGGAACGAGACTGAAAAACAGCTTCTACCTCAAGGCCATCATACTGTTAAATAGCCATCACTAGCCATCCACCCAGTAAATAGCCATCCACCCAGTACCCTGCCCTGAACTTAGTGACCGTCACTAGCCGGTTACCACCCGGTTGCTCAACACTGCACGTTAGAGGCTGCTGCCCTATGTACAGTGCATTCGGAAATTATTCAGACCCCTTCCCCTTTTCCACATTTTCTTAAGTTACAGCCTTATTCTAAAATTGATACCACCCCCCCCTCCCTCAATACCCCATAATGACAAAGGGATAACAGGTTTTTAGAACTGTTTGCACATTTATTAAAAATAAAAACCAGATACCTTATTTGCATAAGTATTCAGACCCTTTGCTATGAGACTCAAAAGGTGCACTCTGTTTCTAGGTGATCATCCTTGAGGTGTTCCTACAACTTGGAGTCCACTTGTGGTACATTTAATTGATTGGACATGATTTGGAAAGGCACACTCCTGTTTATATAAGGTCCCACAGTCGACAGTGCATTTCAGAGCAAGAACCAAGCCATAGAGGTCGAAGGGATTGTCCGTAGAACTCCGAAACAGGATTGTGTCGAGGCACAGACCTGGGGAAGGGTACCAAAACATATATGTAGCATTGAAAGTCCCCAAGAACACAGAGCCCTCCGTCATTCTTAAATGGAAGAAGTTAGGAACCACCAAGACTCATCCTAGAGCTGGCCACCCAGGCAAACTGAGCAATTGGAGAAGGCCTTGGTCAGGAGGGGTGACCAAGAACCCGATGGTCACTCTGACAGAACTCCAGAGTTCCGCTGTGCAAATGGGAGAACCTTCCAGAAGGACAACCATCTCTGCAGCATTCCCCCATTCAGGATTTTATGGCAGAGTAGCCAGACGGAAGTCACTACCCAGTAAAATACCCATGATCAGCCCGCTTGGAGTTTGCCAAAAGGCACATAAAGGACTCAGACCATGAGAAACAAGATTCTCTGGTCTGACGAAACCAAGATTTAACTCTGTATGCCAAGAGACATTCATGGGTTGCTTTTTAAATTTTTGCCCGTCTACTAATAGCTGCCCTTCATTGCGAGGCATTGGAAAACCTCCCTGGTCTGTGGTTGAATCTTTTTGAAATTCACTGCTCAACTGTGTGGGGTACAGTAGATTACATAGTCATTTTTTAAAAATCATGTTAAGCACTTATTGCACACCGAGTCCATTCAACTACTTCTGAACTTATTTAGGCTTGCCATAAAAGGGTTGAATACTTATTGACTCAAGAAATTTCAGCTTTTAATATATATATATATATATATATATATATATATATATATCATTCTTAAATCTTTAAAACTATGATCCACTTTGACATTATTGGGTATTGTGTCGGCCAATGACAAAAACAATATAAATGTAATCCATTTTAAATTCGGGCTGTAATAACTAAAATGTAGAAAAAGTCAAGGGGTGTGAATAATTTCCAAATGCACTGTAAAGAGCACACTGAATCTTTGTGATCAAAGTCACTTTGGTGCCTCTGACAGGCTGAATCGACAACTGGAGGCATATACAATACATTCCATTGATCAAGCAAATAGCTGGCTGTTTTTACATAAAACACTTCATTTATTGAGGTGTAAAAAGTGTGGAAGATAATTCAAGGGATTAAGTAGCCAGTAGACCTGACCTGCTTGTTTACAGCTGTACTAGGGTCAGACAGCATTTCTGTGTTGTTTAAGACACTGCGGAGCAGGTGCCAGATATGGCTCGGATATGGCTCGGAAAACATCAATCCAGGGATGAGAAATGCATTGTACTCTGAATTGTCCCATTATCCCGACTGCTACTTCTTCCGGAAAACTGTCCTTTCCGTCCTCATGCTAGGTAGCAGAAGTTACAGCAGCCATTTTGGAATGGCAGTGTTAGCCAATCAGCTCCTTTGTTGTTCAACATGAAATACCATTCCAAAATGGCTGCTGTGGCTTCTTCTACTAAAACTAGCAGTGTTCAATCTCTGTGGTGTCTTAATTTACACAAGAATGCTGTCCAACCCTGTAAGCAAGCTGGTCAGATCGCCTGGCTAAGAATGAACACAATACACAGAATTGGCATATACAATGTGACAGAGCTTAGTTAAAACAAAAATACAATTTCAACAGAAGATTACTGTTGGTCTAACCAGCAAAGGAGAACAGAGATTTGGGGAGTTATTTACGGAGAATAAATGAAGGGGAAACCTAAATACTTCAGCACCTGTTCCTCCACCCACCCTGGGATCCTAAATAACTATAGAACAACAAATGTTTTTTTAAATGCTAAGACCATCAACTGCTGGTAAATGTGACTGCCTAGGCCAGTCAACCCACTACATTCGGATCACTGGTCCATATTTCTCAAACCCCAAACCCGACTGCAGCCGAGTCAAATTTGTCGCACAGGTCTAGACCTTATCCCCTCTTCCACTTCCTCTATCTGTTTGTCTGTACTAATTTACAGGCTGTAGAACTTAAGGCTCCTGTCCATTCCCGCGGAGGAAAGGAACTGAGCATTGTCTCCAAACGCCACGCCGGTCACAAGGCCAGAGTGATCTGGAAAATGAGGGAAGACATGATTAAAGATGGAAAAAGAGCGACATGAAGGTGACTACTGTAAAATGTGGCATGCCCATATGACACAGCTTTTCCTAACCATGTGTACAATATGAATGAGTTCTTATCACTGGTGAGCAATCAAGGTCAGGTGAAGGTTGAATGTGGATATAAAATGTAAGAGGCTATGAATGTTTCTTACCGCTGAAGTTTAGGACCTCCGACCACTGCTTGCAGATGTACACCCTGATGTCAGATCCACCCACAGCCAAGTACGTACCACTCTGATCAAACACCAGAGACTTAACCTGAGAGAGAGAGAGAAAGGTTCCACTGAAAAACTCCACAAGAAATAACTATGTTATTCGCAGTAAATTAATTAGCCATATCTGGCCGACAGATGGGGAATACTGTGGCTAGCAGACTGCACGGTCGCTCATTCTCACTTCGTAGTTGTTGTCCAGGGCGATGGTCTTGAAGTTCTTCAGTTTCCTCAGATCCCACAACTTCACAGAGCTGTCCTGGGCACCTGGAGCAGAGAGGGAGAGACTGGGTCAGGTCATGAGAAATACATCACACTGTTTTGTCATTACATTTTAGATTGAATTGATAAACAAAGGGCTTTATTGGCATGGGAAACATGTTTACATTGCCAAAGCAAGTGAAATAGATAAGTGAAATGAACTAATCAGAAATTAACAGCAGACATTACACCTACAAGTTTAAAAGGAATATAGACATTATGGCTGTGTACAGTGTTGTAACAATGTGCAAATAGTTAAGAGTACAATCTATTGGCTCGGTGGTTGGAGAGACTGACCTGTGGCCAGGTAGTATCCGTTCTCAGAGAAGGCGATGGAGGTGACGGGACCAGAGTGGCCGGGGAAGTTGGCCACGTTGGTGCGCTCCTTCAGATCCCAGATCTTGATTTGGGAGTCAGCTGTTCCCGTCCCAAAAATCAGACCGTCAGGGTGGAACTGAGCACAAGTCAGAGCTGGGGAGAAGGGGGGATAAATATGTGACACAGGGAAAACCGGAACCCAGTTTCCGTATTGTGTCGAGCACAAACACACTTACCAACACCAGCAGCCTCATCAGTGACTTTGGTAAGGACTCGGCCAGTTTGGATGTCAGAGAAGGCCCAGTACTGAGAGAGAGAGAGAGAGAGAAAGAGTATTAACGCACACCCAGACGTGCCAACTTTTTAGAGTACCAGACGCATGCGGCAAATTGGAAATTCAAATCGCACGCCTAGCAAGTGCCGAATTGGGGTTCTTTCCCTAGCACAAATTGTGCGCGCACTGTTTGTGTGTCTGATCACAATTATAATCAACACTAAAAGCAAAATCATTTTGAAAATAAAAACAAATGATCGGGTCGACACAGACCGCAAACTGGCTACACAAAGCTTAAGTAGTAGGCCACGGCAAAGGGAATCTGACCGCGGTTCGCTAGGCCACGGCAAAGGGAATCTGACCGCGGTTCGCTAGGCCACGGCAAAGGGAATCTGACGTGCCAACTTTTTGGAGTACCAGACGTTAGAGTACAATCTATTGGCTCGGTGGTTGGAGAGACTGACCTGTGGCCAGGTAGTACCCGTTCTCAGAGAAGGCGATGGAGGTGACGGTTCACTAGGCCACGGCAAAGGGAATCTGAACGCTGTTCGCTACAAGAGTCCTCGGTTTCAGCCATTGGATTTCTTTGCAGCGCATAGATCATTTCAGATTGTCGAAATTGATAGAATCTCAAATCTAGTGCCAAGGCATTGTAGAAGCATTGCCTCTATAGCCAACACCACACCTTCATTGTGCAGTCTTCTAAACTCCCCACTCCATCTATCTCTCTATATATATTTTTTTGCCCTTTTTATCCCCAATTTCGTGGTATCCAATTGTTTTTAGTAGCTACTATCTTGTCTCATCGCCACAACTCCCGTACGGGCTCGGGAGAGACGAAGGTTAAAATTCATGCGTCCTCCGATACACAACCCAACCATGCCGCACTGCTTCTTAACCTCTTGAAACTCTGGGGGCAGTATTTCATTTTTGGATGAAAAACGCTCCCGTTTTAAACAAGATATTTTGTCACGAAAAGATGCTCGACTATGCATATAATTGACAGCTTTGGAAAGAAAACACTGACGTTTCCAAAACTGCAAAGATATTGTCTGTGAGTGCCACAGAACTAATGCTACAGGCGAAACCAAGATGAAATTCCATACAGGAAGTGCGCCAGATTTTGAATGCGCTGTGTTCCAATGTCTCCTTATATGGCTGTGAATGCGCCAGGAATGAGCCTACACTTTCTGTCGTTTCCCCAAAGTGTCTGCAGCATTGTGACGTATTTGTAGGCATATCATTGGAAAATTGACCATTAGAGACTACATTTACCAGGTGTCCGCTCTGTGTCCTCCGTTGAAACTATTGCGTAATCTCCAGGTGCGTGCATTTTTCCATTTGGTTCAGAGGAGAAACCAAACTGCCACGAGTGATTTATCATCGAATAGATATGTGAAAAACACCTTGAGGATTGATTCTAAACAACGTTTGCCATGTTTCTGTCGATATTATGGAGTTAATTTGGAAAAAAAGTTTGGCGTTGTAATGACTGAATTTTCGTTTTTTTTCCTTAGCCAAACGTGATGAACAAAACAGAGCGATTTCTCCTAGACAAATAATATTTTTGGAAAAACTGAACATTTGCTATCTGAGTCTCCTCATTGAAAACATCCGAAGTTCTTCAAAGGTAAATCATTTTATTTGAATGCTTTTCTTGTTTTTGTGAAAATGTTGCCTGCTGAATGCTAGGCTTAATGCTATGCTAGCTATCAATACTCTTACACAAATGCTTGTGTAGCTATAGTTGAAAAGCATTTTTTGAAAATCTGAGATGGCCGTGTTGTTAACAAAAGGCTAAGCTTGTGAGCCAATATATTTATTTCATTTGCGATTTTCATGAATAGTTAACGTTGCGTTATGGTAATGAGCTTGAGGCTATAATTACGCTCCCGGATACGGGATTGCTCGTCGCAACAGGTACACAGCGCGCATCCAACCCGGAAGCCAGTCCAGGTTGGAAACAGGAAACATCATGCACCTGGGAACCTTGGTTAGCACGCACTGAGCCCGGCCCACCACAGGAGTCGCCGGTGCGCGATGAGACAAGATTATCCCTACCAGCCAAACCCTCCCTAACCCGGACGACGCTAGGTTACGACAGAGCCTGGAACCCAGAGTCTCTGATGGCACAGCCGGCGCTGCAGTACCACTGCGCCACCCGGGAGGCCCCAGATGTTTATATTCGATTATACTTCTGTAATGCTTTTTGTGGAGCGGATCATAATTACAGTTACAGTCTCAGGTTGCGTGATCCTCTCAATGTTAGGTGGAAAATACAACTAATGAGACGCAGAATGAAATGTGTATCACACTCGCACAAATGAGACCAGTTATTTTTCGTATTTGCATTTAATTTCTTTCACTAGCAAATGCGAGTGAACTGCTGGCACTTTAGAGCCCACTGAATGCCCATCTTAGGGTCGCTAACGTTAGCTTGAAACAATTAGTGTTTACCTTTCTGCAACACACAGTCGAAAATAGATTTGTCCATGTGTTTATGTACAGCTGACAGTCGGCAAACTCAACATCACAACAAACAGGAAGATGGGCAGACATGTCCAATAATGATGTATTAATCATCATGTCCGTTGACACAAACTCCGTACATGTCTGTGTGTTGCATCTCGAGAATCAGGATGTTAGATTTACTTTATTACAATGTAAAAAATAGCAATAATAAACAGGAACTATTCATTTCTGCGTACTTTTAACTCTGATCTCGTACATGGACAGAGAATTGCGTTGGTACGCAAAACGCGTGCATGTTGGCCGGTCTGCACATCCACCAACAGAGGTGCCATCATTTACTATTGACAACAGTACAGCTGGTGCATTCAATACGGTGGGGTCGGGTGCTGGGACATTCAATACGGTGGGGTCGGGTGCTGGGACATTCAATACGGTGGGGTCGGGTGCTGGGACATTCAATACGGTGGGGTCGGGTGCTGGGACATTCAATACGGTGGGGTCGGGTGCTGGGACATTCAATACGGTGGGGTCGGGTGCTGGGACATTCAATACGGTGGGGTCGGGTGCTGGGACAGTCAATACGGTGGGGTCGGGTGCTGGGACAGTCAATACGGTGGGGTCGGGTGCTGGGACATTCAATACGGTGGGGTCGGGTGCTGGGACATTCAATACGGTGGGGTCGGGTGCTGGGACATTCAATACGGTGGGGTCGGGTGCTGGGACAGTCAATACGGTGGGGTCGGGTGCTGGGACATTCAATACGGTGGGGTCGGGTGCTGGGACATTCAATACGGTGGGGTCGGGTGCTGGGACATTCAATACGGTGGGGTCGGGTGCTGGGACATTCAATACGGTGGGGTCGGGTGCTGGGACATTCAATACGGTGGGGTCGGGTGCTGGGACATTCAATACGGTGGGGTCGGGTGCTGGGACATTCAATACGGTGGGGTCGGGTGCTGGGACATTCAATACGGTGGGGTCGGGTGCTGGGACATTCAATACGGTGGGGTCGGGTGCTGGGACATTCAATACGGTGGGGTCGGGTGCTGGGACATTCAATACGGTGGGGTCAGGTGTTGGGACATTCAATACGGTGGGGTCGGGTGCTGGGACATTCAATACGGTGGGGTCGGGTGCTGGGACAATACGGGGGACTGACCTGGTCCTCGGAGGAGCTAAGCAGGTAGTCTCCGGTGGCGTGAAGTGACAGCCCGGTCACGCTCGCCTCGTGAGCTCTCACCACCTGGACACAGTTGCCCCCGGTAACAGACCACACCCGGATGGTGCTGTCTGGAGAGGCAGAGAACACCACCGACTAGAGAGGAAAGAAAGACAGAAAATGTAAATAAATTAAATAGTGTGGAAGGAAATTAGGCAAGTTAGTTGGTGCAGGTTACAAACTAGAACACAGCACATGTTCAACCAGGTACACCGATGAAGTAAACTCCTTTACTTAGAATTTCACTGTATGCCCAATGAGGTTCTCTTAGATCCTATGTTCTAGAAGTTCCACCCAAGACAGGTGTATAGACACATATTGTTACCTGGGAGGGGTGGTAGATGACAGAGGTGACCTTCTTGGTGTGACCCTTGAGGGTGGCGATGATCTGCTCCTCCTTCTTATCAAACACAACCACGTTCTTATCAGCCCCTCCTGGCAACACAGAATACAGTCATCATGTACACTGTTTAGATATGCAAGAGGGGGGGGGGGGGGGGGATTAAAAATATATATTTTTAAAGAGGGTGTTTACCAGTGAGTACTTTGTTAGTATCTGAAGGACAGAGGTCCATACACAGGATTCCTGGGACACTGGCACTATGAAGACCCTGAGAGATTCAAAAGAACAGACAGTTCAGGGCAACCTTGGATAGTACTCAGCAGCTCAGTCAGTCCAACTACAGGTTATTAGACAGACAGTAGTACTCACAGCGTGGGAAGCCACTTGTCGGTACTTGCTCAGATCCTCAGCCCTGACCAGTTCCTCTGGCACAGTCTTGCCTCTCTGGTTAGGGAGTGAGAAGGGAGGAGTGAGCAAACAAAGGACTACAGGAGAGGGTATATTAAAAGATTGAGTGGTTTGATCACCCATCTGTGCAATCCTACAACGCATGAGACAACTTCCTGAATTAAAATCTGACCTTCTTTCGCTCTGTGGTAAGAACGGTGGCCTTATCTTGGAGCTGAAAACAGAGCAGCAGAGAAGCAAGAAAGATGTTAATAATCACAATTCAATGAATAACAAATCCATTCCCTTATTGGGAGGGTCACAGTGATGAGAACACAAATCACAGGGGATTAGGAGAGGGGTAAAAATATCTTACCTTCTGGATGATCTCTGGGTTCATTCCCACCTGCTCACTAACCTCCATGGGCTCCCCACCTGCACCCTGCGAGAGGCAAACCAACACAGAGAAGACGAGTTAGAAAAGAGAAACAGCATGTATCCTCAGTCTCTGATGGACAGGAATCCTGTTTGATGGATGGGAATCACTCACCCCAGTGGCTGGCTGAGAGGCAGGCATAGCCTGAGGGGCGACCAATCCGGCTTGGGGCTTCAGTGTGGCCAGGGCTGTAGAATGGGAGAATGGGAACAGAGTAAGCATTGACCTTCACAGGTCAGTGAAGAGAAGATGAGGGAGAAAAATAACTTCAGCCTATAGAGAACCCCACCAAGGCTCCCGTGGCTCTCTCTTACCCTCTCTGGCTGCAGTGACTTCCTTGGTGAGACGGGCGATGACTCTGCAGGCTGCGTCATGCTGGTAGAGGGCGTGAGAGAGCTCCTGGCGAGTCGTCTGCAGCTGCTGCCTCAGAGTGAAACTGTGGAGCATCACCGCATCCTTGAAAGAGAGAGAGGGGGAAGACATTGAGGGAGAGACTCAACACGACTGAGGAACAGTACTTGGCTGTAACACTGTCCACAGTCAGACCACAAACTCCAGACGATCTAGACACTCACCCACTCATCTTGCAGAGACTTGAGTATGGCAGGAATACTGGTAGCGGAGGCAGCCTTTGGTCGGATAGGATGAGACACTGGGCACAGAAGGGCAGCAAAAACAATGATTTCAAATTAAAAAAACTAAATATTTGAAAACACAACCAACTTAGTTATCCTTGGGCCTAAACTAAAATCAGTACACGTTTGATGTGATTGACCCTACACGATTACGTTAACCGTCTACTCCTGCCCTCTGTTTACCTTTAATATCGATAAGTTGCTCCTCGGACAGTGGTTGGCCGTTCATGGGGTCAACGCCATTCTCCGCGATGAACTTCTCGATCAGTCGGCGCTCGAACACCTGGTTGGACACCGGGGACACGCAGGGATGCTCCGGGACCTCATTGGAAACTGAGTAGGGGAGGAATATTAAAGCAACGTGGCCTCAGAGCATTCCATATTATTCTGTACACTCAAATGTATACGTTAAGTATGGTAGTTTCAAAACGTAATGTTACAAATTTGCAAAACGTAGGATATGTTACGATGTACCTTTCGCTAGCTAGGCAGCTAATGCTAACGTTAGCTAGCTCTAGGGGTTAAGATTAAAGGGTTAGCTAACATAGTAAGTAGTTGCAAAATAGATAAACAGTAGTAAGTTGCTAAAATGTTTAAGTTGTCCGTGATGAGATTCGAAAACACAACATTTTGGTTGCTTAACGTTTGCGTATTCAAATTTCAAAACTAACATAACATAACTAATTTGAGAGTCCCGGATGTACGTTTACTATGTCACGTCTAGTCTATGAGACTAGTCTGAGTAAGTGGATAGTACAGTTTTAATTTCATGAATAGATCCAATACTTTTACGGTTAACTAATATAGCTAAATAGTAAGCCACCATGAATAATACCATGTTGTGACAGATTAATCAGCTACAAGCAAACGTTAGCTTCCTAGCGTTGCACACTGTTAGCTAGCCAATGCTAACGTTAGCCATTTATCGACAAGCATGTTCAACTTACTTGCGCAAACCAAAGACATCTTTCAAGTGCACGTCCCTCCACAGCCAAGCACGAACCGTTGGTGTTACTTTGATGGCAAACTATCTTGAAATGTTTTGCCTAAAAGGCAACTAATGTTATTGTGCCTACTTTATTTTTGGTCCAATGTTGCACGCTGGCGTTTCATTGCCGCTTCAAAAACATTGCATGCTGGGATAGTATCAGTTCTCCAACGCGGGCTCTTCATCGTTTTGTTTTCAGCTCATTCAAACAGTAATATAAAATCACCGCCCCCTACCGTCATTAAACTCGTTTTATTTTCTTCGTCAACATAACATTATTTGACTCACATACCAATGATACGTTAATAATGCACAAGAAAACATTGGGAAAGTAGGATGTGAAACACACTTTCAGATTGATGCCAATAAAGAATAAATACAATGTAAATACCTGGTGAAAATAAGTCATATACTCATATGGATGCCATTTTATAGAAATCACTCAGTTTCTTACTTAACGATATGTTATCTAAAAAAGATAAATTGGTTATTATTGTGTTCATTCATTGAATTTAATAGTAGGTAACACATGCAGTTAGCTATGCTTTTAGATTGAGGCCATTCCCTTATCAATCTACTACAAAATCTTCCAATTCCTTCTCTTCTTTAATCTTGCCTACCATCCTAATGCAACAATATAATTAAACACATTACAGTAAATATACAGACATCTATGGTTAAAATGTGTCATCCTGAGGGTTCGAGGTAGGTAGCAGCAAAGTAATTGTCGGGTTGAGTTCTAGGAAGATTAACTGTCCAGGTGTACAAATTAATGATATTCCAAATGCAGGATATTGCTCATCTCATGCTTAAAAAGAACAATAATGAAATGATCATACATACATCATATGAAGTAATACTCAATACTCAAACAGGAAGGCACTTTTTGAGTATTGAGTATTAGGCACTATAGTGACAAAATTCAGCCATGAACAGTAATATCTATATATATATATATATATGATCATATCTCCCTCCACTATTTTCAATCCTCTCTTTCTTTACCTGTGTTCACTCTTCTTCTCTGTGCTTTTATAAGAAGTTGAGTTTGTCAGAAGTATAGATGCTGCAAGTCTCTGAGGTATCCGTGTCCAGTGGAAGTGTGGAGAAGTAGTCTTCTGCTTTCCTCCATCTCTCCTCGACTCCCTCTTTCTTGATCCGGAACTGAAAACAGTCTTCAGATGTATGGAGGCAGTCAGAGGCGCCTGCGACAGAAAAGGAGATCACCCTCTCACTGCCAGCAGTCTCCTGAGGAGAGAGAGTCAATGATAAAAATAAAGAATAGAATATACCTGTCTATTGTGAGACAGAATATAGAAATCACAGAATGTATTTACCTCTCTACTGGGATAGTGAGTAGTGGCAGTCTCAACACTAAGTCTGTCTGTCTCCTGTTGTCTCCCAGTCCTCACTGGCTCAGGGGAGGGCTGTGGTGCACTGTCCACTACAAGTGGTGCGCTGTCCACAACAGGAGTGTAACCCTGAAACAGACACACGTAACATAGAAATTAAGAAAAGGTAAAAAGAAAAACATAAGACTGAGCCTACATTTACAACTTCACCGTCTACCTACAGAATGTGTAGGTCTGGGGCTCCATATTTTTGGCGTTCCAATCTGCTGTGAATGACCGTAAAAACCATAGGGCTGGGGGCTGGGCGGACTGTAGTCCTGCAGGCGACATAAATAAAACAACTATGTAAATATCACAACCACTACACTGAGTATTCCAAACTTTAGGAACACATTCCTAATATTGAGTTGTATATTCAGCATAGACACACAGGGGAACACACAGGAAGACAAACATAAACCATTCACAGATAAGCTGTATGTGACCCTTGACCCAATTTAAATATGGAAGGAACTGATGCCTGAGGAAATTGAGACTGGCGCAAAGGACTGGATCTATTTTTACTGACACTCACTTCAGAATGCGATAAGATCATACAGTTGAAATAGATGGACAACATAGTACCATGGCAACAGGCTCACAGCATTGCGCACACACAAACCCTGGAATAACCCCACCATATTGCTTCTACCTTCCAAGCTCACACATAACTCTCACTCTCCAGCGGTCACCTGGACATTGCCTCTTGGCGGGTTAGCTGCGGGTGTGTGGTGACCTCTTAGGCCATTGATGATCATAGTGAGGCTGCAGTTAGGGTAGCGCTTCATAAACAGGATGAAACCAGCCAAAGTCACAAACATGCCAGAAGGGACGCTGATGGACTTGAGGACCGCTCTCCATCTAGCAGTCTTATCTGGAGAAAAAAAAATAAAGAATTGGTAGAGCCATAGATACAAAGGGTGTGTGAAATAAAATAAATTAAGGGAAAGGGGGGATACCTAGCCAGTTGCACATCTGAATGCATTCAACCAAAATGTGACTTCCGCATTTAACCCAACCCCTCTGAATCAGAGAGGAAGAGCTCTGCATCACGTAAAGGGAAAAGCTGTTGCTCACACACACACACGATCACTGTCTCTCACCGACCACATGGAGAACAGTAGACGACACCAGGTTGCCGTCCTGATCTCGAATCTCATACATCCCATCATGCTTTGCACTCAGCCTGGTGATGACCACCTCGTTGACAGTCCTATTTCTCCCCAGAGAGATGAGGCCCCAGTACCGGGAGTCCTGATCCACAATATGCCCGTCCCTGATCAGCTGCACGGGGCGGGAGTACCGGGAGTCAAGGGGAACATTGGAGGGGTTGGACGGGTGCAGGGAGGGGGTAAAAATGAGGTGGACATGAGGGACAGGGAGAAACAGGGGAAGGTTTAGCGACTCCTTGAAGTAGCGGGTGACATTGAAGGTGTGCCCTGCACCCACACAGGTGATAATGAGGAGCGAGAAAGAGAGTATGGGAAAGAGTGGAGAGGAATGAGGATGGTGAGGGACATCCAGATGAAAGAAAGAATCAGATAGATACAAGCATTAAGTGTCAGTTTGGACAATTTATCAGACTGCTCTAAAAACTGATATCGCTTTCTCATCTCCACCGCTCTCTTAACCCTCCGTCTAGATATTTTTGATATTTCCAGTGCTCACCATTGACAGTGAGTTTGCTGCGGGAGATTACTTTCCCATTCTCGTCTCTGAGGGTGTAGTTTCCCTGGTCTGCCTGGGTCACCCTCTCTGCCACCCAGACCCTCCCGTCCGACCCCAGCCTCCCCCGGCCCGCCTCACTGGTCTCGAGGTCTGTCCGGTTCCACAGTACCACCGGCTGGGAATCAGGGGGGGAGCCCCGGGGTGAAAACTCCAGCAGGGAGCCATCTTTAGGGATGTTGTGCTGAAAAGTCTCCCCATAGCCCCGTCTGAAAGTTTTTATACATTCTGAGAAAGGGAGAAAGAGAGAGAGATGACATTGAGATGACATTGAGTAAAATGTTTCAAATGTCATACAATCAATTTCCATAGATAGAATTAATCATTATATAGTATTATAGAGAAAGAAACATGCAGTAGAAAAAAATTGAGAGAAAGAGGTGGAGAGCGGTAGTCCCTGAGGCTGAGTAGTACCTGAGACAGTGAGGCGAACGGTCTCATCTGTGAATCCAGAGGACAGCTTGATAGAGTAGAGTCCCTGGTCACCGTGTGTGACGTCCTTCAACAGCAATGTCCTATCTTTGGTCCACTCAAACCGCGGGTCCTTTAACTACAATACACAATAGCAATGCTTAGCATACAGGAACCCGCTGTACACATGCTGTACACACACTACTGTACCTACATTGTTATTCTCCAGGAGCACTCTTCTTGGTCCTGGAGGGTAGCTGGGGGTAAAGGTCACAATCCTTGACCCTGAGTAGACCGGCAGGCGGAACTCTTGTCCAGAACACACTATCTGGAAGTCTTCATTCCAGCCTGAAAAAGAGAGGGACAAATAGAGGGAGGCAGAATGACATGTAGCACATTGATAGGAAATGAAATGATCAAAATAAAAAAACGTGAATTTTTACAAATCCATGTGTGACTGAGGTTTGAAAAACAACCACAGCGATACTGACAAAGAAAAGCTACAGGGAGAGAGAGAGATGGGAAACCAATTCTTCCAACATATTACTACTGTAAAGTAAATCACTGGTTGAACAGCCATCTACGACTGGAACCAACAGCTATAATACTAAAATGTCAACAACAAACAACTCACCCAAAGAGACAGGGATGCTGAGAAGGGCACTCAGTAGGATAGAGAGGTGCATTTTCTGAGGACAGACACAAGACAGCTGTAGAGACACACCCACTGGGTCAGAGTTTAACTGTATAGCAGGTTCTAATTACATCTCACTTCTATCCTTCAAAAAACAGCCTACTTCATAATCTAGGGAAGATTTGTTATACATATTTTAACATAGTGTAATATGTGTTAGACATATAGATGTGTTAGACATATAGATGTTAGAAAGTGGACAGAAAATTCGTTGTGCAATACAATAGGCTAACAGTACGGTATTCCAACAATTAATCCAGTGCATGATGAACATTTACAACTAGGCTACAGAAAACAAGAATAGGATTGTCCATGATTCATGGCCCATGAAACATTGTTTCATCACTGCTCTCCTTTTCGACAGTGAAGTTTATCGAAGAACATCACCAAGGTGACTTGGTCCACAGAGCTAGTGGACTACTGTACAGTCAGTTGAACACTACAATTGTCATTCACCCCACTCCTCACAATTACCGAGCCAGCAAACACCGTTCACCATCAATCAACTACACAAGGGGGTGCTAAAAGTCTATCTTTAGAATGTTGCACTGCTAATTTCACACGACCTGTGATGCTGATATTTTTCGCTGATTATTGGCAGAGTATTAGGCTATTATCGACTACATTAAACTAATGCACTACGACAAAATATTTTCCAGTAAGCTACTTATTGGAGCAATTTCTTAGAATCAACATTGAATAAAATGCAGATGTATTAGATGCCTATATTTGCACTCACCTATGCACGACGGCAAAATATACAGTGCTAATATTTAGTATTATTGTTTTGCAAGCCCATGTAGTGAATGAGCCAAGCAGCGTAAACCTAATTAACTGCGTATTCTTTGGAGAGGTTCTTCTTCTATGGTATCATGGCATTTGCAACAAATGGTGGATATGCATGTCGCCACCTACTGTACGCCTGGATAATACGATCCCTAAAAATGGAAAATGCGGTGTTCATACCAACGATCAAAAATCAAATGAAACTAATCAAAATCAATCTGCTTTACTCCCTACACAGCCTCAAAAGGAGCCTGGGAGGTCGTGAGTGAGGTTGTTTCCTATGCTGCTACTTGTTCTTAGGTTAGCGTTCCAGGTCGTCTTTTTAAAATCAGATTTCACACAAGGACTGGAATGTTGCAGTGGGCACTCATTAATCGCAATATTCTAATGCAACTAGAAAATTATGACCTGGAACGCGATCAAGGTGCTGCGCAGATTATCATAAATCACCCCAATTTGCAGATAGTGGGTTTATGAAATTATATACAGCACAGGCAGGAATGTAGCCAACCGGAATGTCTCTACTAGGCTACAGTCTAGGGAAGTTTCAAGGCTCTGTCGACTTTCTGGGCCTTTTCTAATTTGGGAAAAAAAGTCGGTCCTCCGCTCTTTCTCCTCTATCCTCTCTCCCCCTGACCCGGAAACAGATGAGTGATCGAGGTCGAGCCTCACCCTCTTCAACATATATATCAACAAATTGGAGAGGGCACTAGAACAGTCTGCAGCACCTGGCCTCACCCTACTAGAATCTGAAGTCAAATGTCTACTGTTTGCTGATGATCTGGTGCTTCTGTCCCCAACCAAGGAGGTCCTACAGCAGAACCTAGATCTTCTACACAGATTATGTCAGACCTGGGCCCTGACAGTATTTTTTTTTTTTAAATCCAGTTGCCAGGACCACAAATACAAATTCCATCTATACACCGTTGCCCTAGAGCACACAAAAACCTATACATACTGTACCACGGCCTAAACATCAGCGCCACAGGTAAATTTCCACAAAGCTGTGAACGATCTTCTATTCCCTAACAAAGCCATCCTACAAAGAAATGAACCTGTAAGTGTAACAGTAGAAGCTTAAACCGTCCCCTCGCTCATACCCGGGCGCGAACCAGGGACCTTCTGCACACAACTGACATCTACGAAGCGTCGTTACCCATCGCTCCACAAAAGCCGCGGTCCTTGCAGAGCAAGGGGAACAACTACTTCAAGGTCTCAGAGCAAGTGACGTCACTGATTGAAACGCTATTTAGCGCACACTGCTAACTAAGCTAGCCGTTTCACATCCGTTACATAAGCAAGCTGGTCCTGGGGCACTGTTCACAAACAGACCTATCTTTTGGGTGAAATACCACAATGTGCAATCACAGCAGCAATTTGTGACCGTTTGCCACAAGAAAAGGGCAAAACACCAAAAGAACAAACACCATGGTAAATACAACCTAAGTTTTATTTTCCCTTTTGTGCTATAACTATTTGCACATCATTACAACATTGTATATAGATATAATATAATATAACATTTGAAATGTCTTTATTCTTTTGGAACTTTTGTGAGTGTAATGTTTACTGTTAATGTTTTTGTTTAATTCACGTTTGTTTATTATCTATTTCACTTGCTTTGGCAATGTAAACATGTATTTCCCATGCCAATAAAGCCATTTAAATAGAAATTGAGTGTCAATTTGTAGGTAAGTGAATGGAAGAGTGTCCTCCCCTCCTCCATAGCCACCTTTCAACGAGGATTTCAACGAGGATAGTCATGTGGATCCCATACCTGAGTGCTTTGCGGAAGCTTTTGTTTTGTCGGAAGACAAACGTATGCACACTTTTAAAAACAATATGCTATTTATCTTTTTATCTATACAATGTCTTGCACAACTAATTTAATGATATACTATGCAGAAATCGCTCTGCCATTTCCTGGTTGCTAAAATATGAATAGTTTATTTGACAAAACAAGCAAGTATAGTATGTTATAAAGCAGGTGCGTCAAACTCATTCCATTGAGGGCCTCGTGTCCGCGGGATTTTTAGTTTTTCCTTTCAATTAAGACCTAGACACACAGGTGAGGGGAGTTAGATACTAATTAGTGACCTTAATTAATCAAGTACAAGAGAGGAGCGAAAACCTGCAAACACTCGGCCCTTCGTGGAATAAATTGGACAGATGGTGTGGAGAATCTTTGTATCATCTAAATCGCTGTGAACTATATTTCCACAACCAAAAATATTGTATTTTCAGCTGTAGGAAGCTGGCGTACAAATCTAAAAGACACAAAAATGAAACTTAAGAACAGGAAGCATAGAAACTTCGCACATAGAACAGATGTACCGCTTCTTAGACTTGCTTTAAATTACACTGACAGATCTATAACTTACATTTATATGGGAATTTTGTTGGATCGCCAAAAAGTTACATACTACATCTTTAACTCGTTTTTATTACTTTTTTAAATTACTGTCTGGTCCAGCAATGGTGGGTTTGTGCCCATAGGCAGCGTTGTTGCCGGTGATGTCTGGTGATGACCTGCCTTACAACAGGCCTACAAGCCCTCAGTCAAGCCTCTCTCCGCCTATTGCGGACAGTCTGAGCACTGATGGAGGGATTGTGCGTTCCTGGTGTAACTCGGGCAGTTGTTGTTGCCATCCTGTACCTGTCCCGCAGGTGTGATGCTCGGATGTACCGATCCTTTGCAGGTGTTGTTACACGTGGTCTGCCACTGCGAGGACGATCAGCTGTCCATCCTGTCTCCCTGTAGCGCTGTCTTAGGCATCTCACAGTACGGACATTGCAATTTATTGCCCTGGCCACATCTGCAGTCCTCATGCCTCCTTGCAGCATGCCTAAGGCACGTTTACGCAGATGAGCAGAGACCTTGGGCATCTTTTGGTGTTTTTCAGAGTCAATAGAAAGGCCTCTTTAGTGTCCTAAGTTTTCATAACCTTGACCTTAATTGCCAACCGTCTGTAAGCTGTTAGTGTCTTAACGACCGCTTCACAGGTGCATGTTCATTAATTGTTTATGGTTCATTGAACAAGCATGGCAAACAGTGTTAAAGCCTTTACAATGAAGATCTATGAAGTTATTTGGATTTTTACGAATTATCTTTGAAAGACAGGGTCCTGAAAAAGGGATGTTTCTTTATTTTTTTTGCTGAGTTTATTACTGAGTGCCTTATTTATTTATGGATGAGTATAGTTCCGTCTGTACATCATCTCTCTCTCTTTCAAATACATACGCACAACTACTACTACTACACAACTACTAACGACTATCACCCCCCCACCACCACCCTCTCTCCTGTCTCTGCCCTCATAACTACTATCACCCCCCCCCCCCCCACCACCACCCTCTCTCCCGTCTCTGCTCTCTGATTGCTCTGATAGGGTATGCCATAATTATGGGGAGAAGTACACCCTGCTGGACTTTACTACCCGGGGCTCTACCTCTCAGCCGGTGGTCCAGTGGAACCACACAAACCCAGGGACCTTCAATGGGGAGTGTGGAGGGTAGAATGTGGGTGTTACGGGATCTCACTCAGGCCACTATGCCCTCCAAGGCAGTGACAGGGGGTTGATATCGAGAACGATGCTTAACGTCACAGCTGAGGGAAGATCCCTTTTAGTGGGTCTGGATAGGTGTGATGTATTTGATGTTTGTTTGTATGGCGTTGTTGTTTGTATGTGTATGTTTTGTATTGTTTCTGAAATAAAATATATTTTTAAATGCAGGTGTTCCATTTTCCACTAGCTGTATAGCAGTGGGAGGAGCTATAGGAGGACGGGCTCATTGTAATGGCTGGTATGGAATATATGTAGCTGAGTCAAACAGGAGGTTTCCATGTTTTTGACGCGGTTCTATTCATTCCATTCCAGATATTACACTGAGCCTGTCCTCCTATAGCTCCTCCCACCAGCCTCCACTGCTGTACATGTCTTAAGATCTTTTAAGGAAGAGTTTTTGTCCTCATCTCCAGCTGAAGTACCCACGCTAAGTATCCCCTATATCTCCTTGACTGTACCAGATGTGACAGAAAGGGGCAAGGGGATTTTTTCCATCATGTTAAATGATCCTCAAACTTTATCTTCAAGGTTTTCAGCAGTACACTCTAAAAAATGATGGGCTGTTTTGGATGACCCAATTGCTAAGGCGCAGGCATTGGATTACTTAGTTGGGTTGTTTTCTACAAAGCGCATTGTTGGGTTATTGATGCTGGGTTATATAGGTCATTCCAGTCCATCTAGGTCAGGTGCCTGCGCAGTTACTTCTACTTTAAATGGAGCACATTTTGTTATCGTGTATTACATCATATCAAATAATGTCCTTCAAATTATTTGACTCACCCACATACTGTACGTATACCTAGAGGTACGTGTATCTACTTCAAAACATTCTCTTTGTTTTGGCTAATGCCTACGACTAATTGCTTCAAACACGGCATGTGGTAAATGCATGAAATAAGATATCTTCAAACTAGAAAGTCAACTTGAAATGCAATCACTGAAACCTGAAACTCATGTACCAAATCCCTAAACCAAGTCTGCAAAATTGCAAGCACAATTCCTGCTTTACACTCAGTTTTCAATTCTATATACCACTTTTTGCAAAACACTACACACAGTTCTTTACATTTAGGCACAACATTCAAAATTAAATGAGTACTGTAGCTGGAAATGACTTTTTTATGGAATATCTACATTTATCAGCAACCATCACTCCTGTGTTCCAATGGCACGTTATTAGCTAATCCAAGTTTATCATTTTCAAAGGCTAGTTGATCATTAGAAAACCCTTAAGCAATTATATTAGCACAGTTGAAAACTGTGACAGACTGACCAGGTGACTTCAAGAGAAAGCTATGATCCCTTATTGATGTCACCTGTTAAATCCACGTCAGTGTATATGAAATGGAGGAGACAGGGTTTTTGAGCCTAGACCCAATTGAAACATGGATTGTGAATGTGTGCCATTCAGAAAGTGAATGGGAAAGACAAAATATGTAAGTTCCTTGAACGGGGTATGCTAGTAGGTGCCGGGCGCACCGGTTTGAGTGTGTCAAAAATTGCAACTCTGTTGGGTTTCTCACACTCAACAGTTTCCGGTGTGTATCAAGAATGGTCCACCACCCAAAGGAAATCCAGCCGACTTCGGCACACAACTGTGGGAAGTATTGGTCAACATGGGCCAGCTGTTCTGAGGGCAAAAGGGGGTGCAACTCAATATTAGGAAGGTGTTCTAAATGTTTTGTACACTCAGTGCATATCCATTGTTTTTGTCGAAATTGCTCAATTTGTTGGGAATCATTGATGGACATCAATACATATCAAAACTTGTCTTTGATTTTCAAACAGATTTAAGACCGAGTCTGGACAATTCAGGGACACCCACAACCTTTTAGAAAGCCATTCTGGTGTGTCTTTGGTGTGTAATTGTCCCTCTGAAAAATACAACTTCATCACAGGGTTAGGTTTTCAGAACAATACGGCAGGTTTTCCTTTAACTTGTTATCTGGGCTTTGCTCCTTTCATATGTCTTTTGATCCTGGCAAACTCCCCAGTCCCTGCCGGTGACAAGCATACCCATAACATGATGCTGCCACCACAATACTTGAAAATACAGACGGTTTGACTGTCTTGGGTTGTGACTTTGATTTGACGGCATGCACATGCGCAGTTGGCCGCAAGATGACCGTTAGACCAGATGGCGTGTTGCTGTGCATTAGCTTAACTAGCCAACATCGCCATGACATCACATACAAGCGTGATCAGGGATTTCTATTGGAGAAGCAGTTTCTACATATCTTCATACAAAACCATCTTTGCTATAATTCAGATTTCTCAAACGGATCGATGATTGTAGTTCCCGGATACTGTTTTTTAAAAATGTTCCCAGAAGTTTCAGCCACACTTACACGTCAGGGAATCCCATTGGTTGGCTGTCTTGTTAATCATCCACTGCTGGGTGTGGTTAGGCGAGCATAAACAAAGATGGTCCACCTATTTCTAGTCCGGACTGCATATTTGTATGGAATTACATACATGAATGTTAGAGCTGCAATGTGATTTTGTTACATTTAAGAAAGCCCTTGTTGATTTAAAACTTGCACTTAATGCAGGCAAAACTAAATATATATTATTTTCTAATTCACAGAAACATTTCTCACATGGGCTACATATTCACTCATTGGATGGTTCTCTCATTGAGCGGGTTCCGCTTATAAACATCTGGGCGTTTTGGATTGATAAAGATCTAACGTTTAAAAAACATACTGATGAGCTAGTTAAAAAGCTAAGATTTAAGGTGAACATATTTTTTTAAATAAAGGTTCAATTTTTAAAAAATGCTAAAAATTATTGTACAGTCAACTTTCCTTCTATGGTGAGACCATTTATCAGAATGCAGCAGCAACTACTCTTAAACCTTTGTATGTCGTCTACCATAGCGCCCTTTGCTTTATCACAGGTGATCGTTTCAATACTCTTCAGTGCATCCTGTATCAAAAGTCCCATAGATCACTTCATTACTCCCTTTTTGTTTAGAAAGCTCTAGGTACTTACTATACACGCTTCCGATTTACCTCACTTCGTTGTTAAAGATGTACTATGCAGAAATCGCTCCGCCATTTCCTGGTTGCTAAAATTCTAATAGTTTGCCTATTTTCAGTTTATGTGACAAAACAAGCAGGTATAGTGTAGAAAATCATTTTGATATCTTAACCGCTGTGAAATATATTTTGCATAACAAAAAATATTGTATTTTCAGCAGTTTGAAGCTGGTGCACAAAAATGTAAGAAAAAGATGCAACAACTAAACTTAAGCACAGGAAGCATAAAAATACTGCACATACCGCTTCTTGCTTCAATGAGAATAGCAGATCTATTTCTATGTGAATTTGGTCAGGTCACCCAAAAAATTACATATTGATGTATAAAAACATGAGATACTAACTCTTGAGATTCCTCGTGTCTCCACTGAACTAGGTACATTTTTAATTTTAACGCTCCACACTTGGAATCACTTTCATAATTAATTAGATTTGGATTCCCTGGTGCAACTAGGTCAGTTTAAAACCCTGATGATGAGTTCACGGAGGTGTGCAATTGTTTTGACTGATTGTTTATGATGCCTGTGATGTTTGTGATGTTCAAAAGTAATGTACCTGTTATTCTATCTTGAATCTTGTAGTTGTATATTTTATTTTATGTCCCCTATTGAAAATGACAACCTGGTCCCAGATTAAATAAAAGTGAATAATAATCTGGTGCCCGACTGTACAGTCCATGACCTACCCGACCATTGGATGATGCATGCAATGCCTGAGCAGGGGAACATGTCCTATATTGTTACGATCGTCGTAGTGAGGAGACCAAAGCGCAGCGTGGTGTGAATACATACTTTTAATGAATGACGAAAAAACACGAAGTACACTAAACAAACAAACAAAATAACAAAACGAATGTGACCGCTATCGAAACTGAGTGCTAACATGCAACATCACATAGACAATAACCCACGAACCACAATACAAAACAGGCTACCTAAATATGGTTCCCAATCAGAGACAACGACAAACACCTGCCACTGATTGAGAACCATATCAGGCCAAAACACATAGAAATAGACAAACTAGACATACAACATAGAATGCCCACTCATATCACACCCTGACCAAACAAAACATAGAAACAAACAACGCAAATCTTGGTCAGAGTGTGACAGTACCCCCCCCCCCCCTAAGGTGCAGACTCCGGCCGCAAAACCTAAACCTATAGGGGAGGGTCTGGGTGGGCATCTGGCCACTCCACCATAGTCATTGCCCTCTTCAAGGGCCTCTTTAGAGAGACGACCCTCGCCTCCGACCTTGGGCCTAAGACCCTAATTAAAGGCCCCACTGGACTGAGGAGCGCCTCTAGACTGAGGGACAGCTCCGGACTGAGGGGCAGCTCCAAACTGAGGGTCAACTCCGGAGTGAGGGGCAGCTCCGGACTGAGGGGCAGGCTGGCTGGCTGATGGCTCTGGCAGCTCCTGGCTGGCTGACGGCTCTGGCAGCTCTTGGCTGGCTGACGGCTCTGCCAGCTCCTGGCTGACTGATGGCTCTGGCAGCTCCTGTCGGCTCTGACGGCTCAGGAAAGATTGGCGGCTCTGGCGGCTCAGGACAGACTGGCCGCTCTGGCGGCTCAGGACAGACTGGCGGCTCTGGTGGCTCAGGACAGACTGGCTGCTCTGGCGGCTCAGGACAGACTGGCGGCTCTGGCGGCTCAGGACAGACTGGCGGCCCTGGAGGCTCAGGACAGACTGGCGGCTCAGGACAGACAGGAGACTCTGGCGGCTCAGGGCAGACGGGAGACTCTGGCGGCTCAGGGCAGACAGGAGACTCTGGCGGCTCAGGGCAGACGGGAGACTCTGGCGGCTCAGGACAGACAGGAGACTGGCAGCTCAGGACAGACGGGAGACTCTGGCGGCGCTGGGCAGGAGGAAGGCTCTGGTGGCGCTGGGCAGGAGGAAGGCTCTGGCGGCGCTGGACAGGCGGGAGCACCTGTAGGGATGAGACGGAGAGACAGCCTGGTGCGGGGGGCTGCCACCGGTGGGACGAGTATGGAGAGCTGACCCAGGTGACATCAAATCCCCGACACGCTCCGTCGGGCGGATGTCGTGCCTCAGGCACCAACACAGCACCTCCCTCATAACTCTCTCCTCCAATCTCCCCATTAACTCATTCACTGTCTCTGCTTCGCTTCGCTCACCTCCAATACAGCCCTGACAAAATAACAAAAAATAGACAAACTAGACATACAACATAGAATGCCCACTCATATCACACCCTGACCAAACAAAACATAGAAACAAACAACACAAATCATGGTGTGACAAATATCTTGTCCAGTTGTTATCTTACATTAAACAGGAAGACGGATATACAGGGACCCAGTAAGGGCTCTCTGTATGTTTATCGAAAGGACTTCCCCCACATTAAAGGCCATTTTACACAACCTTTAATTAAGCATAAGTATCAAACTGAATTCTGAAGATGACTTGTGTGACTATCTAATCTGATGCTCACAGTGAACGTTTCTTTGTGCCCTAATTCAGTCCTCGCGTGACCTGGACCGACGCTACTCATGGTGCACTAGCATCTAGATTCTATACTGAACAAAAATATAAACACAACATGCAACAATTTCAAAGATTTTACAGAGTTACAGTTCATATAATTTTAAAGTGGTCTTTTATTGTACCCACCACAAGGCGCACCTGTGTAATGATTATGAGGTTTAATCAGCTTTTTGATATGCCACACCTGTCAAGTGGATGGAGACAACATTTTGCTCTTTTAAAGGTAATTGCCTGCAATTCTACACATTTTGCCATGACTTATGCAGTGTTCTTATGCAATCTGAATGACTCAAACATAACAAAATCAAGCCCCGTGTCATGAAATTTTCAGAATTTTGTATTCTCCCTTGACTGTCAACTTTTTATTTGGTGGTTGTTACTTGAACTTCTGACGATCTTATACATATAAAGCCCCATTATATTTTCTAGTTTAACTTGTAAAAAAATATAGCATACCTAAAATGATTTTCATTAATATAATTTTTGAATCATATTTTTTGAAGTGGCGACAACGATTATGCAGTCGCGGCACTCTGCTGCTCAATTAATATAGGGGAAACTGACGGTAGGTAACATCTACCTGCATAGTAAATGTCTGTGTCAAATAAATGTAATACCCTGATTTAATTGACATTGAATACTGCTTCAAGTCACAGCTCCTCACCGTCAGTGAATGCAATCTCCACCTCATCTCTCTCTTTTTCTCGCTCCCCTGTCTCTGTCCATCTTGCTGTTTCCCTTCTGTGTGTCTCCCTTTAAATGTCCTGCTTTTTCTTCAGGCTTGGCTCAGCTCATCACGGCTGATGTGTGCTGGGGTGATACCTATGAGATGACACAGGATATTTACAGTGGTCTTTACCAAACCAAACTCTTCTTCACCCCAATTCACCACCCGGAACACAGGAGACTTGTGGTGAGCAGTTTTAAATTAACTATCGTATGTGAACTAGGACCCCATTCCCCAATGCTATTGACTCCAGGCTACTATGTGGTGTGTGTGTGTGTGTGTGTGTGTGTGTGTGTGTGTGTGTGTGTGTGTGTGTGTGTGTGTGTGTGTGTGTGTGTGTGACTTTAGCCAAAGGTCCAAATTAAATGGTTGGAGCCTGATTAGTTTCCATTCAGCACTCAGCACTGATATTTAGAGGATTTTCAGGATGTGTTTTTGTCCCTCTGATCTTCAGCTGAAGGACCCATGGTACACAACCACCAAGATCTTTGAGGTGCCAGATGTGACAGAGAAGGATGAGAGTATGTTTTCTCTCATGTTTAACAATGACAAGACCAGGGACATCCTTAGAATATCTACCCTTCACTATATTGGCCCTCTTATCCAGATATAGTCTTACCCATCCTGCCTTTCAGAATGGGTGGAGGAATACAATAAACTTGAGGGCAAGGACCTCAAGATGAACTTCCCATTGGACCCCACCCTGTGTAGCATCACCTTCACACCTGGACTCCAAGGTTCTGATGGTGTACCTTGAGATCAGGGATCTAGCACGCTATGAATCAGGCATGTTTGAGCTGACAGACCAGTATAGCAACCTTGCCATGGTGGTGAGGCTGAGGAGTGGTGGTGAGTGAGAGTCTTGCTCGGTATCAATTTAGATTGGCAATGGACATTATTTCTTTGTGACCAATACTTCAGACAAATACACATTGCCTTTGATGGGGTATCTGATGTGGGTTGTAAACTTGTAATAAGGATGTAAGCTTCTTGAAATGAACAAATTCTCTCTCTCCGTCTGTCTGTCTCTCACTCATTTCGTCTCACACCTATGCCTGTATGGGTTTATATGAGTGTTTTCTGCTTATTCTCTGCTGTGGTGGCTGTATGTTGTTGTTATGTGAAGAAGTGTTGCTATAAGAAGCAGGCAGCCAAACCTGACAGCTCTGCTGCCACACCATGACAGGCCGTGGATCAACAGGCACCCCCTTTGGTTTACTATCATGACGTACATGCAAATACAAAGCCTCATCTCTATGGTTGTCTGTGGCAAGTTCTGAAAGGATTTTAATGTATCTGAAGGATTGATTTAATACGTGATTTACTGAACCCTAGTCAACCCAATCAAACTGCTGCTTCAAGTTACCTCAGTCAACCTGCTGCTTCAAGTTATCCCAGTCAACCTGCTGCTTCAAGTTACCTCAACCAACCCAGTCAACCTGCTGCTTCATGTTACCTCAACCAACCCAGTCAACCTGCTGCTTCAAGTTACCTCAACCAACCCAGTCAACCTGCTGCTTCATGTTACCTCAACCAACCCAGTCAACCTGCTGCTTCAAGTTACCTCAACCAACCCAGTCAACCTGCTGCTTCATGTTACCTCAACCAACCCAGTCAACCTACTGCGCCCGTGTTTGTGAGTCCTCCTTTAGGTGTATTTTCTGCTCTATTTAATGTTGCTTACTTCATTGTGCAAAGAGTGTTTGGGATCTTGGAAGATACTATATAAATGTATGTTGCACACACACACACACACACACACGCACACACACACGCACAGTAACTCTCGTCTTCTCTGTGTCCTGGTTTCTGCTTCAGGGAGACAGCTCCGTTCATCTCTCAGGGTTCAAAACCTCTCTCCTCTGACTTTGGGCCCCCAGTTTTAGCTGCCCACTTTCTTCGGGAATCCCCTATCAAGGACAGGATGAGTTAATACTCCCATTGGGTTAAAAAGTTAGCAAAGATCCTCAGTGGTCTAGTAGTCAAAGAGCCTCAGTGGTCTAGGGCACTGCATTGCAGTGCTAGCTGTGCCACCAGAGACTCTGGGTTCGCGCCCAGGCTCTGTCGCAGTCGACCGGGAGGTCCGTGGGGCAACACATAATTTGCCAAGCGTCGTCCGGGTTGGGGAGGGATTGGCCGGTAGGGATATCCTTGTCTCATCGCGCACCAGCGACTCCTGTGGCGGGCCGGGCGCAGTGCACGCTAACCAGGTCGCCAGGTGCACGGTGTTTCTTCCGATATATTGGTGCGGCTGTCTTCCGGGTTGAATGCGCGCTTTGTTAAAGAAGCTGTGCGGCTTGGTTGGGTTGTGTTTCGGAGGATGCATGGCTTTCGACCTTCGTCTCTCCCGAGCCCATACGGGAGTTGTTGGATACCACGAAATTGTGGAGAAATAAGGGGTAAAATAAAAATTAAATAAAAAGTTAGGAAAGTAATGCCCTCAACCCTTGTTTCCCCCTGTTGTTTGAGTATTCTCTATAGTAGACATGCCAGCTCTGATACCCAACAAAACGCACACAGCAATCTTAATTTTAAACTCACTACATGGCATAGGATTGAACAGAAAAGGCAGTCTGAATTGGGTTTATCATATCTGGTCACGGGGAAACATTTAGTGAAACCACTCTCCTTCAACTTTCTCTTCGCGTTCTCTTCTCTCGACTAATGCTGGTGGTCATATATATGTTTTAGCAATTTATTATATCATTTGTATGCACACAAATAACACCAGTGCATAATTTCTTATTTGACTTCTGTATATACTTCTGTGATTTGTTTTGTTTGGGTTTAGTCCAATTGTGGCATGATTCGACTATTTGTATACAGTTTCAATGCAGAACTTTTATTATGAAGGCGAACCGCTGATTCAACTCATCGGTAATATCGCTCACTTCATAGTCGTGACCAGAAGAACGAGCCGAGCTAACGTATCGGAAACGTTATAATACCAGTGCAGTCAAAGCAGCCAACGGCTGTCGACCAAGGAAACGCGAAAATACCAGTATATCTATTGATACCCGTTTATCAACTATAAAAGTAATATTGTGAGTTGATGTAAAGCTAGCCAGGGTAGATCGCCGTACACTACAGCTAATTGCTATATGCTAGTTAGCATCACGTAGCTAGCCTTTGCTCTATCTTCGACAACCGGTCCCTACGCACTAGCAGAATGGCCTTAAAACGAATTCACAAGGTAAATTGATTGTTGTTTGAGTCTTTGCCGTAAACACAGCTAAATAAGTTAGTGATGTTATAGGTCATGTGGTAGAATGTATATATTTTTTTGTCGTTTTAGTTAGCTATGTAACGCGTCGTACAGTGAGCAGTTGCAAGTTCGCTATAACAAGCGTGCTTATTTGGTTGTTAGCCAGCTTGGCTTGCAGTAGCATGGCCTAGTAGCTTAGCTAGCTAAGTAGTTAAGCTAACGTTGGCTAGTTTAAAGTGAGTGAGCTAAATATTAGTTCAGAATCTAGCTAGCAGTAACGTTAGCTCAGAATCCGAATTATATTAATCGTCTCACGTTAGCTTAGTCGGTGTCATTGTTAGCTAGTAACGTTATCCCCTAAACTTTCTGGTGCTTGTTAACTAATTAACAAGTCATGGTGAAACCTGATGAGATTGAGGATATGGTTGTTATTACATACCACTACCACCAACTCGTGGCAGGTTTCGGTTTGGTGTATCTTGCTGGAAATATAAACCTTGTCATTCAAGCTGGCCAAGTCTAGTGTCATCCTCGTGTTGGTATTTTCTGGTATCTATTCCGAAACTCTAGCATAAAAATATACATAGCTGCTGTGGTAATTATTACTAAAGTAAAATAGTGTAATTGCTGTGTCCCCAAACAAAGTAATACATTCAACACTTCTCCTAATATTGGTTTAAAGCGATGTCATGATTGCACTGACACTTGACTGTGACGCCCGAAGTCGAGATAGAAATGCAAGAGAAGGTAGTCAGTCACTCGTTAAGAAAACACCCTATTACAGTGCCTTGCAAAACTATTTAATCCCTCTTGGCGTTTTTCCTATTTTGTTGCATTACACCCTGTAATTTAAATGTATTTCATGTAATGGACATACAGAAAATAGTACAAATTGGTGAAATGAAAAAACGGAAAAGTGGTGGGTGCATATGTATTTGCTATGAAGCCCCTAAATAAGCTCTGGTGCAACCAATTACCTTTTAGAAGTCACATAATTGGTTAAATAAAGTCCACTTATGTGCAATCTAAGTGTCACATGATCCGTCACCTGATCTCAGTATATATACACCTGTTCTGAAAGGCCCCAGAGTCTGCAACACCACTAAGCAAGGGGCACCACCAAGCAAGCAGCACCATGAAGACCAAGGAGCTCTCCAAACAGGTCAGGGACAAAGTAGTGGAGAAGTACAGATCAGGGTTGAGTTATAAAAAAATATCCGAAACTTTGAACATCCCACGGCGCACCATTAAATCCATTATTAAAAAATGGAAAGAATATGGAACCACAACAAACCTGCCAAGAGAGGGCCTCCCACCAAAACTCACGGACCAGGCAAGGAGGGCATTAATCAGATAGGCAACAAAGAGACCCTGAAGGAGCTCCACAGCGGAGATTGGAGTGTCTGTCCATAAGACCACTTTAAGCTGTACACCCCACAGGGCTGGGCTTTACGGAAGAGTGGCCAGAAAAAAATAAGCAAACACGTATTGGTGTTCACCAAAAGGCATGTCGGAGACTCCCCAAACATATGGAAGAAGGTGCTCTGGTCAGATGAGACTAAAATGTAGCTTTTTGGCCATCAAGGAAAACGCTATGTCTGGCGCAAACCCAACACCTCATCACCCGAGAACAACATCTCCATGGTGGTGGCAGCATCATGCTGTGGGGATGTTTTTCATCGGCAGAGACTGGGTAACTGGTCACAATTGAAGGAATGGTGGATGGCGCTAAATACAGGGAAATTCTTGAGGGAAACCTGTTTGTCTTCAAGAGATTTGAGACTGGGACGGAGGTTCACCTTCCAACAGGACAATGACCCGAAGCATACTGCTAAAGCAACACTCGAGTGGTTTAAGGGGAAACATTTAAATGTCTTGGAATGGCCTAGTCAAATCCCAGACCTCAATCCAATTGAGAATCTGTGGTATGACTTAAAGATTGCTGTACACCAGCAGAACCCATCCAACCTGAAGGCGCTGGAGCAGTTTTGCCTTGAAGAATAGGCAAAAATCACAGCGGCTAGATGTGCCAAGCTTATAGAGACATACCCCAAGAGACTTGCAGCTGTAATTGCTGCAAAAGGTGCCTCTACAAGGTATTGACTTTGGGGGGGGGGGGGGGGGGGTGATGAGTTATGCACACTCAAGCTGTCTGTTTTTTGTCTTATTTCTTAGTTTGTTTCACAATAAAAAAATATTTTGCATTTTCTAAGTGGTAGGCACGTTGTGTAAATCAAATGACACAACCCCCCCCCCCCAAAAAGATCAATTTGAATTCCAGGTTGTAAGGCAACAAAATAGGAAAAATACCAAGGGGGGTGAATACTTTCGCAAACCACTGTAGCTACTCTGCTTTTAATGTTACAGTGCCATAGCATTAATCTAAAATAATGCATATTCGATTGTAATTGGCAAACATTCAAACTAAAACATAATGGATGAAGTCCCCAACATTACATTGCTGTAGTAGCCTGTACCCTTGAAACATGAGCAAATTGGGCGTCATTGTTGATTTTACATTATGCCTAGCTTACAAACATTCAGTTTGAATAGGTGTAAACAAATGTAGGCCTATGCTTCCAGATAGCTTTATATTCACATTGAGTGGGACAGGCCCTGTGCCTAAAAATAAGTTGTTAGTAATCCTGGATGTTGCTTCAAAGCCCTTTGAGGCCTGCCTGAAAAATAAAGGGGAAACATTGGTTGTTACTGTACAAATAAGGTATAGCCTAATAACCAACCTATTAGAATGGGATGTTCCTGTTTTAAACTTACTGACACAATTGAACTGAATTGAACCCAACATAGTTTATTAAACCAGCAACAAAATGTAGGCCTAAACATGCAGGACGATGCATGTAAACTCTGGGCGATATGGGCAAAATATTATATCACAGTATTTAAAAAGAAAAGAAGACAGTATTTCGTTTTTTAATAGTAAAAGTTATACATTTGCTTAATGAGTAGTGCATGACCCTAGGGTGGCAACACAATAAAAAAAAAATGTGATTTCAATGGGTCTTTCTCCATTCTGATTTACAGTTATGCGATGCTATGTTGTGTGGTCCTCCCACTGCGACTTGAAAAGCATGCACAGGGTGGTGAAAGTGGACAGTGATGAGCATGAGGCTCCTTTCCAATAAATATCGAGGGTCTTAATTTTACCCCAAGCTGTGTCCCTGGGAGCATGTGTAAACCTGGGATGTAAAACAGCTCTTTGCTGTTTTTGTTGTCTCTCTCTAGTCATGGTTTTGAAATCTCACAATATCAACTTTGCTGTGTGTTCAAGGTTTTTTATAGTCTATGGTTTGATTCCTGTGCATACACAGTGATTTGAGCTATCTGATTGGCCAGCGGTAGGCCTATGGGTGCACTTGATTTGCTCGCTGGGCCTGCCGTGTAGGTGTAGATCTACCTTTTTAGACCCAGGAAATGGTTCAAATGGGAACACTTTTACCTTCCCGGTGCATTGGCTACTGAATCAAGTGCATCTACCAACAGCAGCGCGAAACAAATTGGAACTCGAGGCTTTATCGTTGGTTGTTTTTACAGAAATGTTTTATCGTCTGGGAATGCTTTGGAGATCAACCAGTCGATCACAATCCAAGCTCATCGCTACGGTTTACTGAGAATGGTGTGGCAAACAAAACATCCAGTCAGCAGTAGTCCTGTGGGCGTAAACAGCTTTGACGAGAGGTCGAAGGAGAATGGCAAGAATCATGCAAGCTAACAGGCGGGCCACAAACAGACATGCTAACCTCTAACCATCACAATAACAGGAGGTTTGTGTTTTTGGGGGTATGATATTTGTGCGTCTAACTTTCTCACTGATCATTATTCACGATTCATTCAGGACGATCTCTAATAGTGGTAGTGTTTTGGAAACATTTTATTCTTATTTACAATGACAGGGACTGCCTCTCATGACACAATACATTATTTACCATTCATTTATATTGGGCACAAAATAATCTGAAACACGGCAAATGCATCCCCCAAAAATTGCAGTCACAAGCTTGATGTAGTCATTGCGTGCTATGAATATGGGACCAAATGCTAAACTTTTGACTACTTTAACACACAATTGAATTTGTCCCAATACATTTGGTTCCCTAAAATGGAGGCACTGTGTACAAAAAGTGCTGTCATTTTTCTTAGTGGTTCACCCGATTTTATAGATGGAGAATTACCTCATGTTTACGACTAATACATGCTGATTAAATTTGTATGCTAGTGACACGATGATCGATGCTTAGCTGCCAATTAACAAGTCAAAAAGATCTTGCTCTTATCCATGTCATAACCTACCCTGTCCAGTATCCACTTTCGGAGCAAATTGTTGTCTTGAGAACGTGCGTGAAAACCAGATTGGCCAAGTTTGCCATTTATTGCCACAGTTTGTGACAACACTATCGGTGGTGTAAAATGCAATGGATACACAAACAAGTTATTTAGTTGTTTTTTTCAGTACACAAAAACTTAAGCACAAACGTGTTTTTATGTGCCCTGTCATCACACACAGCCTTTTAATCCGCAACAAAGTCAGTCTGATGGAAACAACTCTGGTGGGAAATGTGCATATAAAAAAAAAAAAGCTTATTATATAATTTTTAGCATAAATCTGTTTCAGATTTTATGGAAACCTAGCTACTGTCAGCAATGCTGCTGTCATCTTTCCCTCCAGTGTAGCACTGGTCAGGCCAATCCACATTCTGACTTGGGTGTTTGAGACATTGCCACAAGTTGTCAGGGATAGGCCTCATCCATTGTGAAAAGTTGGGACTATCACTACACTCTAGTTTAATTATTTTCCTGGACTCGCATACGCATCATTCAAGTCTATGCAGACCTATGTTTATTACTGAGATATAGCAGGTCTGTATTTACATAATAGTAACATTTTGACCTTTACTAACCCGTTAGTTGACCATGGGGGAGGAAGCCTAGGCCCATGTCAACACAGGCTGTTACAGGTTGAGTGACGGCTGTGCGTGTCTGTACTTTAGCTCAGCTTCGCACTGACACCAACTTTGCCTGACGGCAACACAGCCCACAGCTTCCTGCCTGCTCAAGGCGTGCACCTATTTTACTGATCTATTCGATGACTAACATTCTCACCCTCATGTCACTCGGACCCACATGCAATATAGACAGTATCACTATTGGCCCAAGAAGTTCTTACCTGATCCTGAAGTGCTTGCTCTGACGGGGCTCTGCAAGATACCATATGCTCAATCACTGCAATACAAGAAACTGTTTAGTCACTGCCCACTTTCATTATGGCCAAGACTAATCATTAAGCTACAGTCGTTATAAAATGGATTCCTCTTTTCATCGGTCTCTAATTCAACTTTAAAAGTACTTCCTGTGCAGTGCACATTGCAACGCCAGCAATGTAAATGCAAAGCAAATGCTCTTCCAAGTACGGCTGTGAGGTCTGCAGTAGCAATGATGAGTTAACAGTGTTGGTACACGGAAGGGGAACCGTGGGCTGATGGTGTCCTGGTTTGGTTTCTCTGTTTCAGGAGCTGAACGACCTGGGCAGGGACCCTCCTGCACAGTGTTCCGCTGGCCCGGTTGGAGACGACAGTAAGGCCAAACTGAGCACTTGTATTAAACCTAACATTATAATAATTCTTAATTTATTACATTTTGTTAAGCGCTTTTCATTATACAGAATAATCTCAGAGCACAAATAAATGATCAACAGCAAGGCATCTGAAACATTCCTCAACTGTCTCCCTTTCTGTTTGGCAGTGTTTCATTGGCAAGCTACAATTATGGGGCCTGTGAGTATCATTATAAAGTGTTTCTCCATTTGATGAATTTGAAGTTGCTTTGGCTGCTCAGTGTGACCGTTGAGATGTAATTCTGTTTTCTTTTCAGAATGACAGCCCATACCAAGGTGGTGTTTTTTTCCTGACTATTCACTTCCCCACAGACTATCCCTTCAAACCACCTAAGGTAATTATTTCCGCTCTTGTTCCTCTGTTCTTTTACAATTGAAGTTGTGTTGATGCATGTGGAAGATTGAGGAATGAGGTTTCCGTGGATCAATGTGTTTGATTGCTCCTCCAACCTTTTCATTGCAGCTTGCGTTCACCACAAGAATTTATCACCCAAATATTAACAGTAACGGCAGCATCTGCCTGGATATTTTGAGATCACAGTGGTCTCCAGCATTAACTATCTCTAAAGGTAGGGTGTCGTTTTTCCATTCTTTGTGCCCTTCGTGTTACTCATTTTTACCTTGACTTCATTTCGATTCACATGCCTAAGATCCACTCCTAATCCTTCTTTTTAATCTCCCTTTCAGTACTTTTGTCCATTTGTTCACTCTTATGTGACCCCAACCCTGACGACCCGTTAGTGCCAGAGATCGCCCGTATCTACAAAACAGATACGGAAAAGTTAGTATATTGTACTCTAATCATTTTGTGAAAAATATTATTATCTTTTTGATCCAAAGGCTTGAACAAGATCGGTGCAAAGTGAGTTATACCCTATAATATTAGATCTAGATACTTATAGGACTTATAGGACTTTTCCTTCTGCATCAGGTATAATAGACTAGCGAGAGAATGGACAGAAAAGTACGCTATGCTTTAGGGTAAGACTGCCCTGCATCGTCGAGGGAGAGGACATTGTTGTGGGTTCTGACATTTATACTGTTGACAGCACTTCAACTAACTCAATGAGGCTGACATATTTTGCCACTCTAAGTAAATTTGCCTTGGTGGATGGTGGCTTTGCTCTGACCTGTATTCCCACTGTCTGATTGTCTGTCTTGGACTGTTTGACAGTATTGAATGCCATTTTGGTGGGACTATGGGATGAGAGTATTCTGTGTGTGAACATCATGCATCTCAGGTTTATCTTGGGTAGTTGCTGTGTTGTAAGGCATGGCGTTGTTCTTGAAGCTCCACCCCTAGTCTATTGTGGATTGATTTATGTTCTGTTACCTTTCCACAGGTACAACAGAATAGCCCGGGAATGGACTCAGAAGTACGCCATGTGATAATCGGTCATGGTCGTATCAACTTGCATTATAGCTGGGAAAAAAAACTTTAAATTACTGTTTTTTTTTTTTTGCCCATTCGGCCGCAACCCCTTACCATCAGCAAATAACAGTAATTGATTATTTGTTTTGCCCCCTAAATGTATTCACATCCTCTTAACAAGGACAAATGTCTCCAATACCCCTTTTTTCCCTTTACAAAATATGCCAATTGCTCTGAACTCTCAGTGAAGCATGTCTGTATAAAGCCAACCACAGCCACTTTGTGAAGAGCTCTTGATTGCTCTGAATTCACGCAGGAGGTGCCAACTAAAAATAAAGATTCTCAATGCCACCATTTCTGTATTGAGAGAATCAACATGGTTCAATCACACTTTTCCAATAGCATTAGAGAACTGATGTCTGTGAATATCATACACTTTAATCTTAAAGTTAAGATTTACCTATTTTGAATGTTCTAACGATTCCCGGGTCATTCCATGTGTATCTGAGCTACCGTTCCATCAGGCAGAAATACAGCCGGTGCAAAACTTGTCATACCGGCCTGATTGAACGGCAAAAGCTCAGATACACATGGAATGACGCAGGAATCGATAGATCAGAGATGCACAAAAACTTAAACATTCAAAATGGGTGAATCTTAACTGTTTTGAATGGAGAATTGCTGAAGTAAATAAGAAATATTTTATGCATGTTAATAAGATAAATAATTGGTTTGTGCTGCTGAGAATGGATTGAGAGCAAATGTGTTCACTTTGATATTTTGTTACTTTTTGTTCTTAGAATGTGGAGCCATTAGTTAATCATCATCCATAACACTGTTCTCTTTTGCACTGAATACGTTATTCAAAGTTCTCAATGGCTGATCGATCAACTAATAGCTCTGCTATTTAATGGTTACTTTTTTTTTTCTCAATAAAGTTGAACAAATAACTCTTGTTTTGTAGCAGGACTACTTTTAAATATATGGAGATGCATTGGGGCTGTTGATCGCATTACAAGTAGCAAACGATATGCCTCTGGGAATGCTGAGAAGCCCTCAACTGTGGGGTTATTAATAGGCCCCCCATGACTGACTAGAGCAGCTATGGACCTTACGATGTAGTAGCCATGTATTTTCCTAGACTCCAATACCTTAATTTAAGAAAATCTTCAGACTAAGACGGGTAACGTCCACTTCGGTAGTGATGCTGAATACCTGCATTTGAATCAGAAATGGTTGACATTTACATTAAGTACACTTTATCCAGAGTGACAGATACTTGCCGTGTTGTGCAAGTGTGGATATGTTTTTTCAGGCCTGTGTCCCAACTACATTACATTAACCTCACCCAATATGTAGCTTCTAAAATATGGGACATAAATTGCACACCATTAACAATTTTATTAAAAAAGTATTACAATAAAACCCATTAAAAAGCAAACATTGACTGTACAAAGCTGTTTCACATGGTACAGGTATAAATATTGAAGCCCCACACAGTGATGCAGTGCCAATCCAAACTTTTGCTTGGGACAGATACACATTTTAATGTCTAAAAATGCCAGTGTTGTCAGGAAGATGTTGGAATGGCTTCAAACTTGTATGAAACAAATGTCTTTCAATCTGCTGTTGATAACATGAAATATCAATAGGGACGCTGAATACTTCATTACAAAATTGGGAAGAAAATATGGCACCGTTCTCTAAAATCTTCACGCAGAACTCAACATGTGATTTTAAAAAATGGACCTGCAAATTACACACAACCAGAAACAAATGGCTTCCAAAACTGAGTTTACCCCCCCAACTCAATACAGATACATGGAGAAAAGCATGTCTACACAGGAATTAACTAAAGGATATCCAAAAGTGGTTTCTGTACTGTAGTCCAGGATGAGGATTGTGCTCTAACAGACATGCATAGTGGAGGATAATCCATTATACTTATAATTGACTGGTAGCACCACTTCCATAGGAAATTCAATTTGACTTTGTACACGATACAAAAAAATTGCAGGAGGGAGGTGTTAATGGTTGCTTGGTTCCAATACAAACCATTTTATCCATGTTTAGCATTTCCACAGGTACGGAATCACTTTTTATGAGTGGGAGATTCATAACAATGAGCTATCCCTTTGGCAGCATACTACTGCTGTATAGGGGCAATTTTAATTTCATATAATTAATCCAAAGCGGTTTACAGTTAAAATCCATTCTGTATGGGGTCCCTGCCCTATAAATCAGGTGTTGGAAATCATTTTGCCCCGGGGCCAGATGGACTTTGCATAGTCCGGAGGGCCATACAAAAAATGTGTTATTAGAATTGGCTGCTTGTTTGACTGACTAAATTAACTAGTGGGAGGAGAAAATATCAGATCATATTTTGTTTCTAATTGTCAATGAATCTTTCATAAATTATTAGTTTCAAGGATTTATACTACATGCGGTTGGTTACCTTGGAAACACCTTTTCCCCCCGAATAAAACCCATTCATGATGTTTATACAAACATCACATTTCAAATAGATTACTTATTATGCAAACATTATCCAAACATAACCTGCATATTATATTTACGTATACAAAACCACTTTCAAAATGTTACTGGGCCAAATAGAAAAGTGAGGATATTTAGCGTGAGGTGTGCTTGTAGAATTCATCCCTTTCAGAGGGAAATAGTCTATAGCCTGCTTTTAGGAAGCAGAAGCTTCATGACGTGGGCAGGGCCATGATATGTGATGGACCAATCTGGCGGTCACGCTGTGGAGAGCTCCACCCCACTGTCACACACTCCGCTGTCCTCCCATCCGTCCAGCTTCAGATCACACACGCGTTCTGAGACACCCAGCAACACAAAGAGAGAGCGATAAGGGGGATTAAGAGCAGGGGACTTCTTATCCAAGATTATTCTATTGAAATCACATAAGGTATAATGGCTGTTGTTTTTGAGTTTACCTAAGAGTTTTGTGGTGCTTTGGGGGGCTGGTGGAGCATGTTCTGTTTCACGCAGTGCCCCCTCCAGTACTGTCAAAGCAGAGCAGTTCCCTACAGTCCTGAGTCCCTCCAAAAGGTCCTTGACCTTTCCTCCAGACACCTACAGACGGTGGCATAGAAGTGTAACATATCAAGTTGTCACGTGCACAACTACAGTTAAATGCCTTTCTTGCAAGAGCTTATCCCAACAATGGAGTAATCAATATCAGTAGTACTAAAAAATAAAGTACAACAAACGAGAAAGAGAGCAAGAAAGTAAGTAAGGTATATACAGGGCCAGTTCCAACACCAATTAAATACACACATATATATATATATATATATATATATATAGGTAGATATGTATAGGGGTAAGGTGACTAGGCATCATGATATATGACAGACAGATTAACAGCAGTGTAAGTTGTGAGTGTGTAGAGTCAGTATAAATGTGTGTGCGAGAAAATGGATAGTGTGCTTGTGTTGGTGTGTCAGTGCGTGAGTGTGTAGAGTCCTGTGAGTGTGTAAAAATGTAAATAAAAGGGTTAACTCAGATAGTTAAAAGTGGCTACATGGACTATGTAGCAATTTTATGGCTTGGGGATAGAAGCTGTTCAGAAGCCTGTTAGTGTCAGACTTCATGCACCGATACCGCTTGCCGTGTAGAAGCAGAGAGAACAGCTTGGGTGGCTGGATTCTAACGATTTTCTGGGCCTTCCTTTCACACTGCCTGAGGTCCTGTACGGCAGGGAGCTGAGCCCCAGTGATGTACTGGGCTGTCCGCTGTATCACAACAGGCCGAGATTGAGAGTCCCATAGGGCGGCGCACAATTAGCCCAGTGTTGTTAGGGTTTGGCCGGGGTAGGCCGTCATTGTAAGTAAGAATTTGTTCTTAACTGACGTGCGTAATTAAATAAAAGGTTAAATAAATACAAAAGATTTTTCAAAGATTTGGACACCGAGGAACTTGAAGCTCTCGACCGGCTCAACTGCAGCCTTGTCGATGTGGATGGGGGGGTGCTCACAGCGTGGCAGAGGTGATGTTGCCTACCCTCACCACCCACAAGGGTGGTGGTTTAAAATGCTAGTAAAACTAAGTGCATGGTCTTCAACCGATTGCTGTCCGCACCCTCCCGACTAGCATCACTACTCTGGACGGTTCTGACTTAGAATATGTGGACAATTACAAATACCTAGGTGTCCGGTTAGACTGTAAACTCTCCTTCCAGACTCACATTAAGCATCGCCAATTCAAAATTAAATCTAGAATCGGCTTCCTATTTCGCAACAAAGCATCCTTCACTCACGCTGCCAAACATACCCTCGTAAAACGGACTATCCTACCGATCCTCGACGATGTCATTTACAAAATAACCTCCAACACTCTACTCAGCAAACTGGATGTAGCCTATCACAGTGCCATCCGCTTTGTCACCAAAGCCCCATTTACTACCCACCACTGCAACCTGTATGCTCTCGTTGGCTGGCCCTCACTACATATTTGTCGCCAAACCCACTGGCTCCAGGTCATCTATAAGTCTCTGCTAGGTAAAGCCCCGTCTTATCTCAGCTCACTGGTCACCATTGCAACACCCACCCGTAGCACGCGCTCCAGCAGGTATATTTCACTGGTTATCCCCAAAGCCAAGTCTTCTTTTGGCTGCCTTTCCTTCCAGTTCTCTGCTGCCAATGACTGGAACGAATTGCAAAAATGACTGAAGCTGGAGTCTTATCCCCCCTCTAACTAAGCATCAGCTGTCAGAGCAGCTTACCGATCACTGTACCTGTTCACAGCCCATCTGTAAATAGCACACCCAACTACCTCATCCCCATATTATTACTTACCCTCTTGCTCTTTTGCACCCCAGTATCTCTACTTGCACATCATCTGCACATCCATCACTCCAGTGTTAATGCTAGATTGTAATTATTTAAATGTATTGCCTTACCTCTTTATTCTTCTACATTTGCACACACTGTGCATAGATTTTTATATTGTGTTATTGACTGTATGTTTGTTTGTGTGTAACTCAGTGTTATTGTTTTTGTCGCACTGCTTTGCTTTATCTTGGCCAGGTCACAGTTGTAAATGGGAACTTGTTCTCAACTGGCCTACCTGGTTAAATAAAGGTGAAATAAATCAAAATAAAAGGGAGTCCAGGATCCAGCTGCAGAGGAAGGTGCTCAGTCCCAGGGTTCTAAGCTTGGTGATGAGCTTGGATGGGACTATGGTGTTGAATGCTGAACTGTAGTGTATGAAAAGCATTTCCACATAGGTATTCCTCTTATTTAGGTGGGTGAGGGCAGTGTGGAATGGAATTGAGGTCTCCTGAGACGTGGGGAATAAAGGCGGGGTCAAGGAGAGGTAGGACATGACCGTGAATATGCCTGCCAGCTGCTGGAATAACGTCCGGCCCCGCGACCTTAAGTGTTGACCGGATTAAAGATCACGTCGGCCCCGGAGAGCGAGATCACCTAGTTCCCTGGCTCGGTGGGGGCCCTGACGCACGTCATCATTCAGCAATTGAGTCAAAATTCAATTGAAGTGTTGAAAAAAGTCCCCAAGTTTCCATGAGAACATATTCATTCACTTTCTGTTCTGATTTTAATTTAAGGTGGGAGAAATCTGACCAAGAAAGAGGACAGACTATGAAAGTGAAATTTCAATCTTACAATGGCTGTGTGACTCACAAGCCCTATATTTCCCCCTCATGTCTTTGCTTTAGGTTGGGATAGTGGGTGTGTACCTCGTAGCTGTCCAGCAGCGTGCTTGCGGGGGAGGAGCTGAGTCTGAAGGCACTGTTGAGGATGCCCAGGCCCAGTATGTGTGCCAGCATCTCCCAGCCATCCTCCGGGCACTCCAGAGCCTGGCATAGTGCCCGCTTTGTGTCTGAGCCCAGGCTCTGCATGTCACCTACAGAAATATGACATTGTTGTACTCCACAATGGACAAGAACCAAGATGAGACAGCAGGAGAACCCCATGGCTTAAGCTGTAGAGATTACAATGACGGGGCTTGTTTAAACTGAAGTGCGTGAGCCAACCTTGAGGGGGGACGAAGACGAAGGTCTCGGGCTTGTACTCTTTTCCATTCAAGATTTCCAACACCTAGAAGCACAAGGAAGAGAGAGAATATTTAGCGAATGTTCCAGTTGATCAAAGGTCAATTCTCAAAAATGCTTTCAACTCTTGAATTCACACACCAGTAGTTTCAAACAGTCATAAAATGACTTTCATAGTAAAAAAAAGTAAGTGTGAGAAAGGACTGTAGCAATATTAGTCAGCTGAGTGACATGTGACCATAGAAGAACATTGAGGTTAATGACAAACACACGGAACCCACCTCAGGAGTGGCAGCCATGTTGAGAGGAGTTGTCCCTGGGATGTAGCCTTCGTCCTCCTCCTCTTCCTCATCCATACAGCAGTCATGCTCTCTGAAGAACAGGGGCTCAAAGTTTTCTTTGTGAGGATCGGCACCTAGACATGAAAAGATTGATAAAGTCCTTTCTGTCTTTGAGCTAGGACTATATTATAAAAAGGGGCAGTTACAGAGCAAACATCAAGACGGTCATCAAATTGAGACATTTGCACAAAGGGGACAGTTTGAAGAAACGTAGTCCCACCTGCAGCCATGAGGAGAGCGGTCAGCTTGACAGAGCCCCGCCCTGTGGCTGTATGGAGAGGGCTGGAACCGTTGTAGGTGCAGCAGTCCACATCAGCATTCCCCTAGGGAGAAAGAGAACACTGTCAACACACACATCTTACGCCCACGACCATCACAAGGAAAGGGCTACTTGGGTTGTGTTAGTTTGCCTATACTAAACATACTCTAGGTCTCCCATCCAGGTATTGACCAGCCCCAACTCTGCTTAGTCTCAAGATGCCAGCAGAAAGATGCAGGGTGGTAGGTATGGATGTAAGAAAGGACTCTACAATATATACCTCCAGTAGCAGGCAGCCTGCCAGGGAGACGTTGTCCAGCTCAGTGGCCAGATGGAGCGCCGTGCGGCCGCAGCTCCTCTCCTGGACCTCCACACTGCCCCCGTTCACCAGGAGGTCCCTGAGGGAACACAGGCTGTTGGCAAGCACAGCCAGGTGGAGGGAGCACAGTCCTGGAGGATAAAATCAATGTCATACTCCAGTGGACTCTTCACAATGTACTGTGTGTGTGTGTGTGTGTGTGTGTGTGTGTGTGTGTGTGTGTGTGTGTGTGTGTGTGTGTGTGTGTGTGTGTGTGTGTGTGTCTGTGTTGTACCTGCTGTGTTGGGGAGGTCCACTAGTTCCACTATCTCTCTGTGTCTCAGTAGAAATCCCACCATACCTCCCTCCTTCTGCTGGGCGGCCAGGTGAAGAGCTGTGTTTCCGTGGCGATCACACAGAGTGACATCAGCCCCAGCCAATAAGAGGGCCTCAGCTGCCGCCTTCTGCTGTGTTATCACCGCTATGTGCAAAGGAGTCTGGTATAGAGGGATAAATATGGGGTTCTGATTTTACTACCTCAGATCACCACAGAATATATTTTTTTATTTGACCTTTATTTAACTAGGCAAGTCAGTTAAGAACCAATTCTTGTCCGTGTGTGTTTGTTACCTGGTAGAGGTTGTTTCTCATGTTAAGGACCTCCTCTCCAGGCAGGGCAGAGAGGACCTGGGCTAGACTCCTGACTGCGTCTGTCTGGCTGTGGATCACCCCCAGATGGAGACCACTGGAGAAACAGAGGACAGGCACAGATTGGCATGTGCTACTGGAGAAATTATGCCACATTTCAGGGATATATATCCTATTGGCATCAATGCAGATGGACACAAAATGGAGGCAAATGAATGCAGATAGAAAAGTTTGAAAAATGCAGGGACGGTTATATTTCCATTAAAATTAGGTCTGAAGTGATGGGAGAGGGGACGTACGTGTCACCGTTCTCGTCCTGAGCAGTCATGAGCTGGCGCTGTGGAGCCAGCAGGTAGCTGACGTCACCAGTGACGGCGTACTGGAAGAGGGCTTCAGCCTGCCTCTCAGCAACATCCACCAGCCTGGCCACCAGCACACACTCTGTACACAAATATAAAAACACTGTCATTGACTGGATACACAACACCCTGACTTCCAACACACACGGTCACACACCCTGCAGTGGTCTGTACCCTGAGGCACTGACTCACTCTGGCTAATCACTTTACAAATGTCTCGGTTGACCTCACCTCCAGTCCTGTCCCCTGGTCCTAGCTCCACACCGGCCCCGCCCTCTTCACTCGTCTCCCCAGCAGAGGCATCCTCTGACTTGGCTCGGACCCCCACCACTGCCCCTGAGGCCGGGTCATCATTCATGTCACTGTCATCACCACTGTCCTCCGCTCTGCCTTGTGGAGCTGTGTTGAGAGGGAACATGGGTTGAGCTTCATTCCTATCCTGAACTGAAACAGAATTGATCTCTAAACCCTGGAAAACAGACGGACACACTCACCATGTTTAATTCCTGCCCCGCCACCACTCATGCCAGGGGAAAAGCCAGAGTTGTAGCTGGTGCCATAATTATTGTAGGTGGAATAGCCCTGGAAGAAACCTAAAATATAATCAAAAGTTGTTATTTTAGCCTAAATAGTCAAAGCTTTTGAAATGGTACTTCATCTTGTGTTTAGGACTTTTATGAGACATTACCCATTTGAAGTTGACATGGCTTGTCTCGTTCACCTTAAATCACATTTCACCACATTTATTCATTTTTGTAAAAATGAATGACATAAGAAAGATGTTTGTTGTACCTCCTCCTCCCCCTGTAGCGGGACCCCCCCCCCCTGGTCCCCGGTACAGGCCCCCTGCTCCACCGTGGCCGCTGTAGTCCTGGAAGTTAGGCAGGGTCTTCTGTCTCTTCCTCTGCACTTCTTCCTTATCTGAGGATGAAGACCAGGGGCAAGACGAGCGGATTGACTTGACAGAATAATGGGTTATGTTCAATTTGAAGAATGGCACAAACTACAGTGGGTTGGGATGGAGGCCAGCATGCACAAGGGGTCTCCAGAAAGTGGTCTGGGGGTGTTTCAGACCGGCTCACCTATGATCTGCGGATGGTAGGTGAAGGGCTTGGGCTCGCTCGTCTCATTGTCCGATTTACGCTTCAGCTGCACAAACACCGAGGTGGGTTTCTGGAGGTTCAGGTCTCTGTATTTGGGGGTCTTGAAAACAATGGCAAACTGTGGAGGGGGAAGAGGGTGGAGATTTTACTCATGGTTAGGTTATAGTACTGTTACAGGGGAGGAAATGGACTTCATCGGCAACTTCTGTGTCACTGACCTGTCGGTGGACATCGGTGGGGGAGAAGTCCCCAAAGGCCTCCCATGTCAGCCCTGTCTCGTCATCCTCATAGAAGCGCACCTGGATGTCATCTGTCGCGACAGAGGGAAGATACACGGTCACAACTCCACCTTCAAACTAGGAGTAAAGTAATAAACTGGCGATGTGAAAGATATTGGAGGATAATACAAGTTCACTAGAAAAAAAAACACTTCTTCATTATCCAAACCAACAAGTATGTGCATAAAGCCTTCAAGTGTTGCAAGGTATCTTTCATGTGTCATCAGTCATGGAACAAAAAGGAAATGTCAACATCTTTCCAAGGAAACCAGGAAATGGTGCCCCACTGCACTGTACACTTCCTCGACAAGGAAACTCCGGTCTTAGGAAAGCTACTGTGTGCGCAGGCATCTGTTCCAACCCAACACTAATACACCTATTTCAAAGAATCATTGAAAATCGTGGTCTTCAGTATGGATTGTTTGAATCAAGTGTGTTAGTGCTGGGCTGGAAGAAAGGCCTGTAGGACAGGGATAGGAGATCACTGATACTCAGTGAGGTAGAATTACTGGAGACTGGAGATGAGGCTCTTTGTTTGGAAGTCAAACAGCAGAGCCCAACAGAGACTTGAACTTCTGTCCCAAGAGAGGATCTTTCATTCCAGGGTTGTTGATGTTCTGCCATCCGACCAATGCAGATTTTTTTAAATGAAAACATAGCAAGAAGGACAATAGGCCACTACAACTCTCTTCCTCTTCCCACATTTGCATAACAGATGGGGAATTCCCTGAGGTTGGAAAAGCAGGCCGAAGGACTTCCTTCATGAGTAGTATAGTGTGATAAATGATGATGTCACAGAGACATGTACCGGGTTGATTTTAAGAGCCAGCTAGATAACGCTTCAGACAACACGTTGACAGTTAGATCTTCATGATAAAGTTGTCTTGATAAATCACACTTGGGAGAATAGATGGTACAACCATGGCGCCTGCATCTTACACCGGTTTCACACTATCATGATGACCCAAATGGTACCGGCTCGGATATTTTCCTTTCCAGCAACTATGGTGGATGCGTAACCATGCCAGCGCAGTACAGCTCAGCTCAAGGTTGACTCAGCTGTGGAGTGTGAAAAAGGAACTAGTGTACCTTTCTGAACCTTGTCACAGAGCAGGTAGACCTCCTCTCCTCCCGTCACACAGCCAGCTGTTCGGTCCATCCGCACTATCTTCAGGTTAGATGCATTTGGAGCTTCTGCAGACAAGACAAGGGAATAGAGAGATGGTCAAAAGGGTCAACTCAGATCTTCTGTTTAGTGCAAGCAGAATTACATTTATATTTATTGACAGCTAATATGTTACCAAAAAAATGTATTCTTTGTGGTGCATCATCCCTATTGGATATCTTGCAAATCCTTGAAATTGCCCTTTGTTATCAAATTTCAAACCACCATTTTGTTTGTTTCTCTTCAAAATCTTTTCTAATTTCAAGAAACCCCAGACACCCCAAATGTGAAGAAGAAAGGACGTGACATCCACAAACTGTGTGGATGCTTTCACGCAGTAAAGGGCTGGCATCATGAAATGAAAAGTGGATGCCTGGTTTCAGCCTTGGAGAGGAAGCCGAGTGACAAATGTGATGTAGAGGAAGATAAACGCACAGAGCTACGCAAATGAAACCAGGGCACACATATATGGTTTAATTTCAATACATCTGTATAACTCTGAATAAAAACGTGAATTCAGTGATACACTGCATAAAGGCTCGAGAGCGGTTCTATTCATTTGTTCAAACAATAGTCCCTTCCGGAGTTTCATTAAGCTGAGGCACTTGGTCTTATAGCTACTGGGTTGCATGTAGCCTGATATGGTGTGTTTCTACGGTGAGGTGAGGGACCTTTGTCATAAGATGGACTTAGAGAAGGGTAATAGACCACCCTTCACTGGTAATGTAAAGAATAAACAACGGTGGACAACAGAGACTTCTTATTGGGTCATGGCTAGCTAGTTAGCTAGCTAGTCATTGTTCTGTTGGGGTCAGAGTGCACTGGAAAGCGCAGCACAAACGGCCGAGTGGCTGTGGCTGTTAGTGACTTACTGCTGTCGAAGATGGGGTCTGATATGACGGGGTCCAGTCTACGGGAGAAGCCCCCGTCACTGTCTGGGAGGAAGGCTGTGAACATGAGGCGCACCACGCTCAGGTCCATCTCTTTAGCCTGGTAGGACGCTGCGCTGCTGATCAGATTTCTCTGGTGATCTGAAAACACACACACTCACAAAGGTGGAATGAAGCAGGCAACGCATAAGTTCACATACAGTTCCTTCAGTAAGTATTCACACCCCTTGACTTTTTCTACATTTTTTTTGTTACAAAGTAGGGTTGAAATGGATGCCAACAATGTACACAAAATACTCTGTAATGTCAAAGTGGAAGGATTTATTTATTTTTTAAACAAATAAAAAATAAGACACTAAGATATCTTGATTAGATAAGTATTCACACCACTGGGTCAATACAGGTTAGAAACACCTTTGGAAGTGATTACAGCAGAGTGTCTTTTTGGGTAAGTCTCGAAAAGCTTTCCACACCTGGATTGTGCAACATTTGCCCATTATTCTTTTTAAAATGCTTCAAGCTCTGTCAAGTTGTTTGTTGATCATTGCTAGACAGACATCTTCAGGTATTGCCATAGATTTTCAAGCAGATAAGTCAAAACTGTAACTTGGCCACTCAGGAACATTCAATGTCGTCTTGGTAAGTAACTGTAGATTTGGCTTTGTGTTTTAGGTTAGTGAAAAACTCCCCAGTCCTTGCCGACGACAAGCATATCCATAACATTATGCAGCCACCACCATGTTTGGAAATATGAAGAGTGGTATTCATAGATGTGTTGTGTTGGATTTGCCCAAAATATAACACTTTGTATTCAAGACAAAAAGTTTAATTCCTTTGCCACATTTTTTACAGTATTACTTTAGTGCCTTGTTGCAAACAGGATGCATGTTTTGGAATATTTGTTTTATTCTGTATAGGCTTACTTCTTTTCACTGTAATTTAGGTTAGTATTTTGGAGTAACTACAATGTTGGTGATCCATCCTCAGTTTTCTCCTATCACAGCCTCTAACTGTTTTAAAGTCACCATTGGCCTCAGTGAAATCCCTGAACGGTTTCCTTGCTCTCCGGCAACTGAGTTAGGAAGGGAGCCTGTATCTTTGTAGTGACTAGATGTATTGATACACCATCCAAAGCCTAATTAACAGCTTCACCGTGCGCAAAGGGATATTCAGTGTCAGCTTTCTTATTTATTTATTGTTAGTTTATTTTTTACCAATGCCCATCTTTGTGATAACTTCCCTGGTCTTTGTGGTTGAATCTGTGCTTGAAATTCCCTACTCAACTGAGAGAGACCTTACAGATAATGATATGTGTGGGGTACAGATATGGGGTAGTCACAAAAAAAATGATTGCACACAGAGTCCATGCAACTTATTATGTGATTTGTTAAGCAACTATTTTAGGCTTGCCATAACAAAGAGGTTATATACGTTTAACTCAAGACATTACAGCTTTTCATTTTGAATTAATTTGTAAACATTTCTAAAATCCCAATTCCAATGACATTATAGGGTGTGGATCAGTGACACAAAAATCACAATTTAATGAATTTTATATTCAGGCTGTCACACAACTAAATGTGTAAAAAGTCAGGGGGTGTGAATACTTTCTGAAAGCACTGTATGCAAAACAAAAAATATTCTTTGTGCTCTGCAGAAATATAGTCATTCAGTCCATCGTCTTAAAGGTGACTGACCAGTGAGCTCTCGGGGGATGCGGAACTCTCCCTGGAAGGCGTCCATCTCGGGATGGATGACGATACCACAGTTGTAGCCCATCCTGTAGGCCTCAGACATACGGTCCTCCAGTGTCTTACTCACGTTCTTCTTGGTCACGTGGAGGATGCCCAAGTTGGGGAAACTGTCACATGGAGATATTGATTTATATGTGGTACGTCTTTAACCCTGTACGCTTGTGGAAATAGGCCTATATGGATACCACCAAATGGAAATGTTTCTAATAGAAGAACTATGAAAAAGCATATTCATGACCATGGAAGCAATTGAAAGAACAATTTGGAGATTATGGGGAAAATATTAGACCAAAGGTGAGGACACAACAATTCACCTGACAAGACAAAATCAACAGTGTAATGTTTGGATTCAATGTGCATTTTACATTTACTCTACTTTTCACAGCATTTGTCAATGATTACAAGGATTTGAGTGAGAGGTCTAACTGGTGTCTCTAAACTGTGCACAGTTCCCAAGTCATTTCAAAGCACTTTTATGACTCAAGGAAAGAGCCTTCAACTATAAGGTGCTTTTTCCCCTTCTTTTTTTGCTCTCCTAGCGTTGCCATTGAGGAACTGAAGCGAGCACACTTGTAGTTTTTTATTTGGAACACAGTCGTGTCCCCACCATCACAAAATTACTGTTGTTGTTTATGCAATCCAAAAACATTCCAATATAAAAATCACAATTTGGGTCAGGTGGCCATCTTTTGAAAGCGTATTATATTGCCAACATGGCTAGCTAAATTATAAAATAGGATCTTACAGTGTTAGGCTTTCAAAAGGCATTTCAAGAACATTGCAACTTTGGTGCGCATAGAAAGGACAAGACAAACATAGGCTCGTTCTCTTCAGGACAACCCAGGCTATACTGCATGTCATTTTTCTAAATGTGGATGAAACATCATTATAAACCTTGATACTGTAAATGGCATGACTTTTCTTGATTTAAAGCATTTCCCTCAGTCAGAACACAAATGTGCAAAAGTTGCCCAATTTGCGGGAGGGACGGGGGCATCTTCTTGTCACGCGCGGTGTTCAAGTTTATAATGGCTGTCAGTCAAAAGCTCTGACATCATGTATAGCATGTTACTGTACAGCCACTGCATTCTAATTTAGGCGCTTACCAATGACAGCCAGCTTACCAAAATCTGCCATTTCAACTAGAGGTTGACCGATTATGATTTTTCACCGCCGATACCGATTATAGGAGGACCTAAAAAGCCGAAACCGATTAATCGGACGATTTTTAATTTGTATTTTATTTGTAATAATGACAATTACAACAATAGTGAATGATCACTTATTTTAACTTAATATAATACATCATTAAATTACATTTAGCCTCAAATAAATAATGAAACGTTCAATTTGGTTTAAATAATGCAAAAACAAAGTGTTGGAGAAGAAAGTAAAAGTGCAATATGTGCTATGTAAGAAAGCTAATGTTTAAGTTCCTTGCTCAGAACATGAGAACATATGAAAGTTGGTGGTTCCTTCTAACATGAGTCTTCAATATTCCCAGGTAAGAAGTTTTAGGTTGTCGTTATTATTGTAATTATAGGACTATTTTCCTTCTATACCATTTGTATTTCATTAACCTTTGACTATTGGATGTTCTTATAGGCACTTTAGTATTGCCAGTGTAACAGTATAGCTTCCGTCCCTCTCCTCGCTCCTCCCTGTGCTCGAACCAGGAACACAACGTCAACAGCAACCCTCGAAGCAGCGTTACCCATGCAGAGCAAGGGGAACAACCACAGGCTTAGAGAGAGTGACGTTTGAAACGCTATTAGCGCGCTAACTAGCTGGCCATTTCACTTTGGTTACACCAGCCTCATCTCCGGAGTTGATAGGCTTGAAGTCATAAACAGCGCAATGCTTGACGCACAACGAAGAGCTGCTGGCAAAACGCCCGAAAGTGCTGTTTGAATGAATGTTTACGCGCCTGCTTCTGCCTACTACCGCTCAGTCAGATACTTAGATACTTGTATGCTCAGTCAGATACTTAGATACTTGTATGCTCAGTCAGATTATATGCAACGCCGGACACGCTAGATAATATCTATTAATATCAACCATGTGTAGTTAACTAGTGATTATGATTGACTGATTGTTTTTTATAAGTTTAATGCTAGCTAGCAACTTACCTTGGCTTACTGCATTCGCGTAACAGGCAGTCTCCTTGTGGAGTGCAACGAGAGAGAGGCAGGTCGTTATTGCGTTGGACTAGTTAACTGTAAGATTGTATCCCCCGAGCTGACACGGTGAAAATCTGTCGTTCTGCCCCTGAACGAGGCAGTTAACCCACCGTTCCTAGGCCGTCATTGAAAATAAGAATGTGTTCTTAACTGACTTGCCTAGTTAAATAAAGATTAAATAAAGGTGTTAAAAAAATTAAAATAAAATAAAAAAAAAACAAATGGGCAAAATCGGTGTCCAAAAATACAGATTTCCGATTGTTATGAAAACTTGAAATCGGCCCTAATTAATCGGCCATTCCGATTAATCGGTCAACCTCTAATTTCAACCTATATACAGGGTGATACAGGCTGTTAATGGGAAGGGCTACGTAAACATGCAAGATATAACACCACAACGACGTACGTTCAGGTTAGATGGGGAAACCCTAAGTCAGAAATCTCATCACTACATCTCAAAGGAAGGGCCTATAATCATCTTATAAAAGTCCTGACATGTCTGCAATGTTGTCAATAAGTAAGCATATTAAAACGTGTTGAATGCACCAGTAAGCTAGCTGGTATGTGTGTCAGCTAGAGAGAGAATGGTGGAAACAAACACCTGATGTTGGAGTCTTTTGGCTGTAGGTCTGCGATGCAGATGCCCTTGTCACACTGCTTGCCCACCAAACTGTGGGCATGGAGGTGGGCATCTTTAGAGTTGGTCACCAGCTGTACCACCACACGTGCCAACCCCTGATAGTTACAGATCTGCAAAGAGGGAGACAAACACTTTTTAGACTAGATATTAGAACTACAGCCCCGGGAGCCAGACTGATAGTGACTCATTCATTCATACATACATACAACAAGCATTGAAAAAAACAGTTGAATATGCCAGTCCAAATGGTAAACAATATCTGAGTGATGAATCGACCAAATGAAAACATGAAGGAAAGGATGGATGAAAACAGTGTTCCACATGGCTCAAGTTGACACTCAGGGTTAGGGTAGGTTGGGAACCTGTCTTCGCACACTTTTTAAATAAGTGACCAGAGTTATTTTTTATTAAACAGTGAAAGGTCGTGTTTTCAGTTCCTTTTAACATGAGTCTTCAATATTCCCAGGTAAGAAGTTTTAGGTTGTCGTTATTATTGTAATTATAGGACTATTTTCCTTCTATACCATTTGTATTTCATTAACCTTTGACTATTGGATGTTCTTATAGGCACTTTAGTATTGCCAGTGTAACAGTATAGCTTCTGTCCCTCTCCTCGCTCCTCCCTGGGCTCGAACCAGCAACACAACGACAACAGCCACCCTCGAAGCAGCTTTACCCATGCAGAGCAAGGGGAACAACTACTAGAAGGCTCAGAGCGAGTGACGTTTGAAACGCTATTAGCGTGCTAACTAGCTAGCCATTTCACTTCGGCTACACCAGCCTCATCTCGGGAGTTGATAGACTTGAAGTCATAAATAGCGCAATGCTTGACGCACAACGAAGAGCTGCTGGCAAAACGCACGAAAGTGCTGTTTGAATGAATGTTTACGCACCTGTTTCTGCCTACCACCGCTCAGTCAGATACTTAGATACTTGTATGCTCAGTCAGATTATATGCAACGCAGGACACGCTAGATAATATCTATTAATATCCTCAACCATGTGTAGTTAACTAGTGATTATGATTGATTGATTGTTTTTTATAAGATAAGTTTAATGCTAGCTAGCAACATACCTTGGGTAATTATATTCGCGTAACAGGCTGCCTCCTTGTGGAGTGCAACGAGAGAGAGGCAGGTCGTTATTTATTGCGTTGGACTAGTTAACTGTAAGCTGACAAGGTGAAAATCTGTCGTTCTGCCCTGAACGAGGCAGTTAAACCCACCGTTCCTAGGCCGTCATTGAAAATAAGAATGTGTTCTTAACTGACCTGCCTAGTTAAATAAAAAGGTATAAAAAATTAAAATATATTTTTAAATCGGCACCCAAAAATACAGATTTCTGATTGTTATGAAAACTTGAAATCTGCCTTAATTAATCGGCCATTCCGATTAATCGGTCGACCTCTACATCCAATCCGAAACGCCTTGGCATACCCGTCACGGAAAACCCTTCAGCAAACTGGTTAATAAGCCTTACTTTGCACAAAAGGTCCCATAAAAATCTATTTTGTATTTTCCCAAATTCTGTTTTAAGATTTTATTTTCGTGGTTTGTGATTTTTTTCAGTTACTGCTGAAGCACATGTCATGACAGAGTTAGTAAAACAATCCGCACCCAATTGATAGAAATAATCCTGGATTAACATTTAATTGAGAATGTTTTTGGGGAAAGTCTGTCTACCCACAAGACGGTTATCATTATCGTCGCTAACTGGCTACATAAAGATTGGTAGACAAACGCGCAACCAAACAGACAGAGGGGGGGCAATATTGCTGAAATTAATTGGCAGATGGTTTAAAAAGCCACATTTAACACTAACCATGGCTAACCAGGGGTGGGATAATGTCAATGTGGCTTTGATTGGATAGTAGCCAATGATAGCGTGAGCTTTGTTTGACATTTTGCGATGGAACATGTGAAAAAAATGCATGTATTTCAGAATTGATTTGCGAGCTACTCGTAGGTGGGCTGCGAGCTACTGGTAGCTCTACCTGCTGGGAGAACCCTGCTGTAGACGAATGCCACTGAACTTGGCCTTCACTTCGCCTCTTTCTGGTTCCCCGAGACAAAATGAGCCTACATACAAAACCAACCCAGTTCCTAGAAACAGCACGTGTTGTTAGACGCAGTAGCCAGCGGGTGAACCTGAAGAACACATTTAGAATTTGCCTAGGCCTACCTAGAAAAGTCTCTAGCCTGCACTTGAACTCAAATGTCTCTTTCCTCAACCCTGTCCTTAACCACAGCATATACTACTGTTCAAAAGTTTGTGGTCACTTGAAAAACATTTTTTTTTGTCCATTAAAATAACATCAAATTGATCAGAAATACAGCGTAGACATTGTTTTTTAAATATTTTTTTTTATTTTACCCCTTTTTCTCCCCAATTTCGTGGTATCCAATTGTTGTAGTAGCTACTATCTTGTCTCATCGCTACAACTCCCGTACGGGCTCGGGAGAGACGAAGGCTGAATGTCATGCGTCCTCCGATACACAACCCAACCAGCCGCACTGCTTCTTAACACAGCGCGCATCCAACCCGGAAGCCAGCCGCACCAATGTGTCGGAGGCTACACCATGCACCTGGCAACCTTGGCTAGCGCGCACTGTGCCCGGCCCACCACAGGAGTCGCTGGTGCGCGATGAGACAAGGAGATCCCTACCGGCCAATCCCTCCCTAACCCGGACAACGCTAGGCCAATTGTGCGTCGCCCCACTGACCTCCCGGTCAGTACAGCGCCCTTAACCACTGCGCCACCCGGGAGGCCCAGTGTAGACATTGTTAGTGTTGTAAATAACTATTGTAGCTGGAAACGGCTGATTTTTTATGGAATATCTACATAGGCCCATTATCAGCAACCATCAATCCTGGTTTCCAATGGCATGTTGTTAGCTAATCCAAGTTTATCATTTTAAAAGGCTAATTGATCATTAGAAAACCCTTTTGCAATTATGTTGGCACAGCTGAAAACTATCGTTCTGATTAAAGAATCAATAAAACTGGCCTTCTTCAGACTAGTTGAGTATCTGGAGCATAACCATTTGTGGTTATGGACTTTCTTCTGAAACTCGTCAGTTTATTCTTGTTCTGAGAAATGAAGGCTATTCCATGCAAGAAATTGCCAAGAAACTGAAGATCTCGTACAACGCTGTGTCCTACTCCCTTCACAGCGCAAACTAGCTCTAATCAGAAAAGAAAGAGGAGTGGAAGGCCCCAGTGCACAACTGAGCAAGAGGACAAGTACATTAGAGTGTCTAGTTTGAGAAACTGACGCCTCACAAGTCGTCAACTGGCAGCTTCATTAAATAGTACCCGTAAAACACCAGTCTCAACGTCAACAGTGAAGAGGCAACTCTGGGATGCTGGCCTTCTAGGCTTAGTTCATCTGTCCAGTGTCTGTGTTTTTTTGCCCATCTTAATCTTCTTTTTATTGGCCAGTCTGAGATATGGCTTTTTCTTTGCAACTCTGCCTAGAAGGCCAGCATCCCGGAGTCGCCTCCTTACTGTTAACGTTGAGACCAGTGTTTAAAAGGCTAACTGATCATTAGAGGACATTTCTAAGTCACCCCAAACTTTTGAAAGGTAGAGTACATATAAGGTTTTCTAGAATATAAGGACTAGAATACAACTCCTCCCATGGTTACCTATTTGGGTTATAGCCAGACTGCTACGTGCTCTCCTGCTTACATAGCATGGTAGTGTGTTTTTTTGTGTAAGGAAATACAATTTAGAAAAATCTAAAATGTACTCTCAGGGTTATTGGCTCTTAGCCTGTGCAGCTAGTTCATTCGTAACGACTTAATGACTAAATTACTGAAATGTAATGGCTGGCTGAGTGAGGCTCAGTTAGGAGCTGCAGTGTGATGGTCACTGTGTTGTGTGTATCATGTGGTTATTCAGACACTTTCTCTACGGGGAAAATTAGTCTCTCTTGCATCAACAAAACACACGCATACAATCACACGCAACAAGCATTCAAAATGGTTGAAAATGCCAGTCCAAATGGTAAACAATATCTGAGTGATGAATCGACCAAATGAAAACATGAAGGAAAGGATGGATGAAAACAGTGTTCCACATGGCTCAAGTTGACACTCAGGGTTAGGGTAGGTTGGGAACCTCAGTCTTTGCACACTTCTTCATATGCCACCAGATCTATTTTCAAACAACGGTAAAAGGTCAAGTTCAACTAAAGATTCCCAGCCAATCCAAAACTCCTCGGTTTACCCGTCACGGGGAACCCCTCAGCTTACCCGTCACCAATTCTTCACAGAAAAGAGAATGTGCATTTCTCTTCAGTGATCAGATATGTATTTCATGCAGTTGAATCACTTTCTATGACACACAGACCAACGTCTCAGAGTTCTGTTCTGACTAAAAGGAAGCCGACATAGATAGTCTAGATCTAACAATAGAATGTAAACAACATTCTTGATCTGTCAAAGGCTGATAACATTAATTCAATACAGCAACAATGATGCATCAAATAAATGATTAACTCTGGGAGTGACTTATGTATGCTATGAGCTTATGGATAACAACATATGTAATGGACACAGGGGGAGGTAAAGGAATGCCATCTAACCACTTTGAAATCTTACACATGCTTCCTGGTCAAAATTAATACCACACTGTAGACCAGGGTTTCCAAACTCAGTCCTGGGCCCCCTCCCCCCAACCCCCCAGGTGCACATTTTGTTTTTTGCCTTAGCAACTACAGAGATGATTCAAATAATGAAAGTTTGATGAGGAGTTGGTTATTTGAATCAACGGTGTAGTGCTAGGGAGAAAAACAAAACGTGTACCGGGGGGGGCCCAGGACCGAGTTTGGGAAACCCTGCTGTAGACGAATGCCACTGAACTAGGCCTTCACTTCGCCTCTTTCTGGTTCCCCTAGACAAAATTGGCCTACATACAAAACCAACCCAGTTCCTAAAAACGGCCTGTGTCGTTAGGTGCAGTAGCCAGAGGGTGAGACTGAAAACACATTTTGAAGTTGTCTACCTAGAAAACAATCTCTAGCCTGCTCTTGCGCTCAAATGTATTTTTCCTCAACCCAGTCTATAGCCACAGCATATACATATCCGGCTTTCTAGAATATACGGACTAGAATATAACTCCTCCCTTGGTTACCTATTTGGGTTATCTTACAAGGTGAAAAGTGAGGATGCAGTGAGAATGCTATTTTGTTGTCCTTGTCTTGCAGATCAGATTCAATTTAAATTGCCCCTCCAGGGATGGATGCAAGCACTGACTTGTGGAGAACTCAGACATTCTGTACTGTCGCCGCATATGAAACATTTGATCTCAATCCCAAAGGCTAGAGTATAGAGTCATATTAAAAGCTTTAGCTTCACCGTCCAAATAAATACATAGGGGAGCATGTATGTGGCACAGAAACAGAACTCACATATCAATGCACTGTGTGTCTTCTTTGTACAGATGCACAACATAGGCAGTGGGCTACATGTGCCTGCACAACCTCTAGAACAGGTTTGAGAGACAATACTTTCTTCGCTCTGAGGCAGTCGTTTCATGTCTGAGTCTGTCTGAGATCGTGGGGGCGAGCTGAAAATACTGTTTCCTGTCGGAGACGCCACTCAACAGTTCCTAGTAATTACCCCTATGACACAGGAGGAAAATCCCAAAAGGCTTGAAACAAAGTAAATGGCAGGTCAGATTTATATACCCGTTTTCAAACACCTAATTTTCAAAAATGTGCTCTCAGGGTTATTGGCTCTTAGCCTGTGCAGCTAGTTCATTCATAACGACTTAATGACTAAATTACTGAATCGTAAGGTCTTGACTGGCTGGCTGACTGGCTGAGTGACAGGCTCAGTTAGGAGTTTGAGTGTTACTGTCACAAAGGTTCAAATCTATTTTTTCAAAAGCACTCTATGCAAATGAGAGGTTGGAGAAAGTGACAACACCTACTCCTACTACTTGAAGAAAATATGTGGAGACACGAGAAGAGGGGATTTCCCAGAGTTTATTCAGAACATAGTTCAAATTGTCTAAGATAAATTAATATTTGTGGTGTGTGAGTGAGACTGGATATATTTGCATGCCATAAATGGATTTCTGTCAGGGTGGGCCTGTAAATGTTAGTTTGAAATACAAGCAGAACTGATCATAACTTTTTCCGTTTATGCATGAAAAAAACTATTAAATCTCAAACACATAAATTCCTAGGATTCGCAAGCGGAATTCCTACTTCTGCTTGTTCAGTTGGAAGATCAAAGGCAGGGGGCCTCTCGAGTGGCGCAGGAACTACATCGCAGTGCTAGCTACGTTACTACAGATCCTTGTTCGATCCCTGGCTGTGTTGCATCCAGCCGTGACCGGGAGCCCATGAGGCAGCACGCAATTGGCCGGTTGGGTTGTCTAGAAACTCCTGTGGCGGGCCGGGCGTAATGCACTCTGAGTTTCCTCCGACACGTTGGTGCGGCTGGCTTCCGGGCTAAGCAAGCATTGTGTCAAGAAGCAGTGTGGCTGGTTGTGTTTCGGAGGACGCACAGCTCTCGACCTTCGCCTCTCCTGAGTCTGTAAGGGAGTTGCAGCGATGGAACAAGACTAACTACCAATTGGATACCATGAAATTTGGGAGAAAAAGGGGTAAAAAACATGATAATAAAGGATGGAAGGAAGGAGTGAAGGACAGACAGCAGGCAATAAGAGAACAGAACGAAGAAAGTAAAGGAGGGGAGAAGGGAAATAACTAAGGAAAGAAAGGAAGAAGGAAGGATGGAAAGCATGAAGGAAGAAAGGAAGGAAATTATGACATAAGGAAGGACATGTTGGTGGATCTTACCTTGATATTGGGATAGGACTTTCTGTTCTTCTCACTAGAGGCCCCTGGTAGCCCGCCGTGAGAAGGTCCCTCACAGCCATAACGAAACCTGAAGCCCCGCTAGAATAGACATAGAATACCTTTAATGACACTCAACTGAACACTTTTCAATACCACTTTGAAATGTGATTAAATTTGATTTTGGAGTCTAGCTTGTTTACGTAGCCTGTGGTGTAACTGAAAGAAGGAGCACAATGACGAAAAGGGTTACCTGTTTAGGCTGTTCAATGATTTGGAGGTAGGGCCCATCTGCTGTAACTAAGAACAAATAAACAATGGTTTACGTTAGTTTTACAGCAGGACTGGCCAACCCTCCTCCTGGAGAGCTTCTGTACTGGGTGTGCATACAGGCTTTTGTTCCAGCCCTGCTCTAACACAGACGATTTTGTGAACTAATGAGCTGCCAGTGAGGACATTGACTAGCGGAATCAGGTGTTAGAGTGGCGCTGGAACAAAATCCTGCACAGCCAGTAGCCTAGCTCTCCAGGACCTTCCCTCTACTAAACAAGCATATTACTTTTCCCCAGGTGCTGTGGTAGAGGATGTATTTAAAGTCAGATAAGAAGCAACACTGACAAAGGGTGTGAACCTTTTAGGAATGGGGGCCAGGGCTATCGTCCGTGTCAACAAAACATCTTCTGCTCTCTGTCTCAGAACATCTTCCTCCTCAAACAACTTAGCTGAGCGAGCCTCTTCCCCTTCCTGCCTAATGTAGGGCCCGCTGCCTAAGCCACATCCTCCCACTGACATAACCTCAATCAAGAACCTCATCTGCCAAATGATGTTCGGCTTCAGATCTCTATAGAACAGACAACCTTCATCCAGACATTCAAATGTGACATTTTCCTTCAGCTCTAAAAATGGAGCATTGCACTGTCACAAGATGTCTTGATCCATACTTGTAAGATTAATGAAGTAGCTTATTGGGTATGTCCATTCATCTAGACTGCTCTTGAATATGCCAGTTCTGGGTACACGGATGGGTATCCCCCAAGAAAGTAGTAATAAAATAGATGTATTTTATATAGCTCTTTTCATTACAAACAACAATCTCAATGTCGCTTTGAACACAAAAACAACTGTAGAGATCTTGCTGTTCACAGTTGATGGTCTTTCACAGCTTCATATGTCTGGGCAGTTCAGAAAGGCAGACAGCAGCAGTACCTTGAACCTTATTGGCCCATTCCCACAACCACTCTTGCATAAACATCCACTACTAGTCTCACTTAAACCTTGGTTTTAAAACAGCCCTCTTGAGACCAAAGGAGAAGTGAAAGCACAGAGAAGGAGAAGTACACTTTATGTCTACATTACAACTCTGCAATATCATGACATCATGAAACTGAGTTCAGAAAAACAACTTTTCCCATAAAAGAACAGAGGTGGCAAGGAAGAGCATACTCTCTACAGTGAAAGTACTCTCCAATTTTAGGCTTTCATTCAATGACATCTTTAGTTAGGCCCATTTCATCTCTATTTGGGTTATAAAGGCCTAAACATGGGGCATATCTGAAAGGGACAGATGGGTGCAGGTAATCAATATAGCTCATAATGGGTTTATAAAGGGGGTCATGACTTCTTACCTGTCCGGAGTGAGTTGGAGTGTGACATGGGAGGGAAATTCAGGGGATCCCATAGTGGATCTATGTCAAAGTTGTACTACAAGAAAAGACAAGAGAGAATCTAATTTCAATGACAAATGTAGAAATGTATGACTAATATCTATGAAAGAGACACTGGCAAACCTATGTCAGATGAAGAGACATCTTTAGCCACCGTGTTAACCTCTCCTTTAATATGGGCTGTTGTTCTGATGTGCTATATGTTCATAGGGAAATCGATTTCTTCTTAAAACTCAGTGACAAAAGATAAAGCCTACAATGCATATATGACAAATACAGAGATTCAGTGTCGACATTGCGTGGACATGAAACACCTAGCTTACCGGTTGGTGAGGTAGGTAAGGCTCCTCTTCTGCCATTGTATCTGAGAGAGAAGACAAAGACCTTGAGAAAAGTAATGGCTTATAAAGCAATAGTACACATATGGATATTACATACAGTTATATCAAATTACTTACCGGAATTAAAGATACCATTGATTTCCTGCATCTGACCCAATCTCAAATGTGGCCTGATTAAACAGTTCTCGTTACATTTGGATTTGCTACTGGTAATGCTCTGTGCATAAACCACTTAGCTAACTAGCCAGTTCAAGTTTAATAGCTAACTAAAACCAGTGTCAAGATAAGAGAGGGTGTTGCTTTAGCTAATTTAAGTACATTTTCCAATAGCCCCATAATGACTAAATAAAGAAGAGCAAACTGGCTTTATTGGCTTTACTTAGCTAACTAGCTAACTACATTGTTTGATTGTGGCTAGCAAACATGCTTGTCGATTATACTATTTTAGTTGGCTAGCATACATGCTAACTGGCTAATAAAGAGGAAGTGGACAAGGCTAGCTACCTAACTGACATGCTAGCAAAGTTATACCAGCTAACGGTAGCTAAGCTAACTATCAATAAACTTTCTAACTTAGTTACTCATTTAATTGAAACATAGCCAATGCTTACCTTCGGTCACAAATGTGATTCCTACATCAACATGAAAGTCCAAGGCAATGGCAGTCCCAATCCAATCAGTTGAGTCGAGTTTTGCACATTATTGCGCCATGCTTGCGACCTGAACTCATTTGACCTAATCAAACATGGACAGAATCTATGGTAAATTGTTCATGTTACACACAACTAAATATGTCAGTACTAGCTAACAAAGGACATCGACTTATACAGTTGTTCAGACACTTGACTTCCCCACTAGAAATTTCACTGCGGTCAAGTGAGCCGACACTCGCAAATCGCAGCTAAGCCATCTGCGTTTGACTTTACTCCTGAATTTCGATGCGCGAATACACAACACTTTAGGGTATCACGTGTTTTCTGAAACTGAGTAGGATGCACTTTCATGCACAGATGGAGACGATAGCTACAAATCATTCCAAGCAAACCGTTTGAAGCACACGTATTTAATCTTCCATAATCAAAATTATAAAATTTCTCGCTTTATCAAAACTTTCTTTGATATTCCGGGTAGAGTATGGCTGCAGAAGCTGCAGTAGCCTAGCGTGTGTGCTGTTTAACAAATGTTAAATTGTGAAAGCAAGATGTGTTTACAGTCATGACATACAAACACAGTACACACACACACACACACACACACACACACAGTTTCACAGCAAAATCTAAGTGAGCGTGATGTTTTTCTTCATTTTTCTTTGTATTTCATTAAAGAGAGTTTAGAATTGTGTTTAAAGTGTTAAATAACTACATGTGTTTGATCTATCCTCAACAAAATGGTATCTTTATAAACCATACAAGGCCCATACTATGCCAGCTACAAAATTTGAAAAATACATTTACTCTATATTACAGTGAAATTTTTTTGAATTTCTAATTCAATTTTAACACAGTAAATATGGATGGTAAACATTTTGTGACGAGTGTCACTAGTGTATCAGTAATACAGTGTGATTAACATGGCGCACCATTGCTTCCTTGTGATGTCGGGGGAGAATTTGAAGAAGGTGAGAAGAAAGGAGGATGTACACCATTGAAGCCAATTAACAGAAGAGGAGCAGAAGAGACTCCAACCTGACCACTGGAAGAGAGAACCAACTCACTGTACAGGCTTAGATTTGTTTTCAAGCTATAACATATATCATTTCATTAAATTAATAAAAAAATCGTTAAAATGATTTAAATTAAGTCAGTCAAAAAGGATTATTGATCAACTAGTAGCACACGTGACAACATTTTTACCATCCATTTTTACTGTGTTACAGTTGAATTAGAATCCCTCAAAGTTCACGATAATAGGACAAAGCAAGTATTTTCCCATCTTGGAACTGGCATAATATGAGCATGTTATGCTTTGCGATATTGATGACAATGGATGATTGATCCATTAGTGGCTCACATGTGACAAAACATCTTTAAACGGGCATAATATGGGCATCGTATGGTATGCAACAGTCATCACACTGGATTAATTATCTACTAGTGGCTCACATCTCAAAATATGTTTACCAGACATTTTGTCTGTGGAAAACTTGAGTTACATACCCTCAAAAGTTCACTTTAATATACTGAGTATACAAAACATTTCCATGACATAGACTGACCAGGTGAATCCAGGTGAAAACTATGATCCCTTATTGATGTCACATGTTAAATACACTTCACTCAGTGTAGATGAAGGGCAGGAGACAGGTTAAAGAAGGATTTTTGTGTATGTGTGTGGGGTGAATGGGCAAGACAAAAGATGTAAGTGCCTTTGAACGGGATATGGTAGTAGGTGCCAGGCTCACCGGTTTGTGTCAGGAACTGCAACGCTGTTGGGTTTTTCACTCTCAACAGTTTCCCGTGTGTATCAAGAATGGTCCACCACCCAAAGGACATCCAGCCAACTTGACACAACCGTGGGAAGCATTGGAGTCAACATTGGCCAGCATCCCTGTGGAACGCTTTCAACACCTTGTAGAGTCCATGCCACGACGAATGATTCTGAGGGCAAATGTGGGTGCATCAATATTAGGAAGGTTTTCCTAATGTTTTGTACACTCAGTGTAGAATAACCAATTATTTAACCAATATTTTAAACTGGCATAAAATGGTCATCACACTGGATTAATGATCTACTAGTGTCACGCATAAAAAAGTATACCAGCCATTTTTACAGCTATTTTATATAGATTTTTTACATAGGCGTCATCAAAGTTCACTGTAATATAACAATACTGAGCAAAAATATAAACACAACATGTAAAGTGTTGGTCCCATGTTTCATGAGCTGAAATAAAAGTTCCCAGAAATGTTCCAGACCTACAAAAATATTATTTATCTCAAATTAAGTGAAATGTATTTACATCCCTGTTAGTGAGCATTTCTCCACATCCCTGTTAGTGAGCATTTCTCCTTTGCCAAGATGATCCATCCACCTGACAAGTGGAGCATATCAAGAAGCTGATTAAACAGCATGATCATTACACAGGTGCACCTTGTGCTGGGGACAATAAAAGGCCACTCTAAAAATCTGCAGTTGTGTCACACAACACAATGTCACAGCTGTCTCAAGTTTTGAGGGAGCGTGCAATCGTCTGAGTCAAGCCACCCGGACAGCTGATGAAACTGAGAAGTATTTCTGTCTGTAATAAAGCTCTTCTGTGGGGAAAAACTCATTCTGATTGGCTGGACATGGCTCCTACGTTTTATTTAATTGTATTTAACCTTTATTTAACTAGGCAAATCAGTTAAGAACCAATTCTAAGTAGGTGGGCCTGTACCCTCCCAGGCCCACCCATGGCTGCGCCCCTGCCCAGTAATTTGAAATACATAGATTAGGGCCTAATGAAGTCATTTCAATTGACTGATTTCCTCATATGAACTGTAACTCAGTACAATCGTTGAAAATGCTGCATGTTGCGTTTATATTTTTGTTCAATACTTAAAACAAAGATAAAGATAAAGAATGTGGGACAGATCAACTAAATGTAGTTAGTTAACACTAACAATAATTATATAATTTATCAAAAATGAAATACAAAGAAAACATATTAAGCTCAAATATATCTTGCTCTGTGTGTGTGCGTGTTAGTGTGTGTGTGTGTGTATATTATGTCATGACTGTAAATACGTCTTGCTTTCACAATTGAACATTTGCTAAACAGCACCCTTGTTAGGCTACTGCAGCCTCTCGCTACCCGTGATATCAAAGTACATTTTCAAAAGGAGACAAAATGAAATAAACGATTTGGTATAATTTCGATTATGGACGATTGAATATACCTGTGCTTCAAACTGTTTGATTGGAATGATTTGTAGCTATTGTCTATCTGCTCTATCCTTACAAGAAAATACGCGATGCCGTAAAGTGTTGTGTATTCACGCACCAAAATTCAGGAGGAAGCTAAGCGCGTATAGCTTGACTGCTGCCGCGTTCAAAAAAACTTGGAGCTCGGAATTCAAGATAACTGGAAACGCGGGAATTCAAGATAACTGGAAACGCGAAAAAAAAACGAGCTCCGACTGGGGCAATTCGGTTTGAACGGTCATCCAACTCGAAATTCCAAGTCGGGAACTCGGGCCTCTTTCTAGAGCTCAGACTTTCCGACGTTAAGATCACTGACGTCATGATTTGACCTCGGTTTTCTTTCGAGTTCCCACTTGTGTTGAACGCACCATGCGTTTTTCGCGTGTCGGCTCACTTGACCGCAGTGAAATACCCAGTGACGTAGCAGTATATTCAACTTCTTCTTTGCAATCTATAATCATCAGTCCAAAACAGTTGCAACGAGAGTTTCCCTCCCGTTTCGTTCTGTTTAAGAAAGTTTTTGCAAAATAATCGGTGTAATGAATGGAATGTCCTAATATAAGGATAGGATTTCAATTTTTCCCTGTTGATCAAAAAACTTGTCAATAATCAACTTAACTGGCTTTCTTTTTTGTTGTTGTTGAATTTTACCCCTTTTTCTCCCCAATTTCGTGGTATCCAATAGTTTTTTCTTGTCTCATCGCTACAACCCAAACAAGCCGTACTGCTTCTTAACACAGCGCACATCCAACCCGGCCGCACCAATGTGTCGGAGGAAACACCGTGCACCTGGCAACCTTGGTTAGCGCACACTGCGCTCGGCCCGCCACAGGAGTCACTGGTGCGCAATGAGACAAGGACATCCCTACCGGCCAAGCCCTCCCTAACCCGGACAACGCTAGGCCAATTGTGCGTCGCCCCAGAGACCTTCCGGTCGCGGCCGGTTACGACAGAGCCTGGGCGCGAACCCAGAGTCTCTGATGGCACAGCTGGCGCTGCAGTACAGCGCCCTTAACCACTGCGCCACCCAGGAGGCCCCTGACTGGCTTTCTTGATGTCTATAGTATTCTCTCGGGTATGCAATCTGGTTTCCGCTCAGGTTATGAATGTGTCACTGCAACCTTAAAGATCCTCAATGATGTCACCATTGCCCTTGATTCTAAGCAATGTTGTGCTGCTATTTTTATTGACCTGGCCAAAGCTTTTGATATGGGCCAGCTAAGGAGTATTGGTGTCTCTGAGGGGTCTTTGGCTTGGTTTGGCTTGGTTTGCTAACTACCTCTCTTAAATAGTGCCGTGTATCCTCAGAAAATCTGCTGTCTCAGCCACCTCCTGTCACCAAGGGAGTACCCCAAGGCTCAATCCTAGGCCCCACGCTCTTCTCAATTTACATCAACAACATATCTCAGGCAGTAGGCAACTCTCTCATCTATTTATATGCAGATGATAGTCTTATACTCAGCTGGCACCTCCCCAGATGTTGTGTTAAATGCTCTACAACAAAGCTTTCTTAGTGTCCAACAAGCTCTCTACCCTTAAACTTGTTCTGAACACCTCCAAAACAAAGGTCATGTGGTTTGGTAAGAAGAATGCCCCTCTCCCCACAGGTATTTTTACTACCTCTGAGGGTTTAGAACTTGAGGTAGTCACACATGTGTGCAGAGGGTCCCTGGTTCGTGCCCGGGTATGGGCGAGGGGACGGTCTAAAGTTATACTGTTACATTGATGCTGTTGACCCAGATCACTGATTGCTGTGGAAAAGGAGGAGGTCAAAAGGGGGGTGAGTGTAGCGGATGTGAAACGGCTAGCTAGTTAGCGGTGGTGCGCGCTAAATAGTGTTTCAATTGGTGACGTCACTTGCTCTGAGACCTTGAAGTAGTGGTTCCCCTTGCTCTGCAAGGGCCGCGGCTTTTGTGGAGCGATGGGTAACGATACTTCATGGGTGACTGTTGTTGATGTGTGCAGAGGGTCCCTGGTTCGCTTCCGGGTATGGGCGAGGGGACGGTCTAAAGTTATACTGTTACATATGGCTAGACGTTACACTGTCCTTCTCTCAGCACATATCAAAGCTGCAGGCTAAAGTTACATCTAGACTTGGTTTCCTCTATCATAATCACTCCTCTTTCACCCCAGCTGCCATACTAACCCTGATTCAGATGACCGTCCTTCCCATGCTAGATTACAGAGACATAATTTATAGATCGGCAGGTAAGGGTGCTCCCGAGCGGCTAGATGTTCTTTACCATTCGGCCATCAGATTTGCCACCAATGCTCCTTTTAGGACACATCACTGCACTCTATACTCCTCTGTAAAATGGTCATCTTTTTATACCTGTCACAAGACCCACTGGTTGATGCTTATTTATAAACCCCTCTTAGGCCTCACTCCCCCCTATCTGAGATGTCTACTGCAGCCCTCATCCTCCACATACAACACTTGTTCTGCCAGTCACATTCTGTTAAAGGTCACCGAAGCACACACATCCCTGGGTTGCTCCTCTTTTCAGTTCACTGCAGCTAGCGACTGGAATGAGCTGCAACAAACACTCAAACTGGACAGTTTTATCTCAATCTCTTCATTCAAAGACTCAATCATGGACACTCTTACTGACAGTTGTGGCTGCTTTGTGTGATGTATTATTGTCTCTACCTTCTTTCCCCTTGTGCTTGTTGTCTGTGCCCAATAATGTTTGTACCATGTTTTGTGCTACTATGTTGTTTCTACCATGTTGTTATTGTTATGTTGTGTTGCTACCATGCTGTGTTGTCATGTGTTGCTGCCTTGCTATGTTGTTGTCTTATAGGTCTCTCTTTATGTAATGTTGTGTTGTTTCTTGTTGTGATGTGTGTTTTGTCCTATATTTACATTTTATTTATTTTTAATCCCAGCCCCCGTAGGAGGCCTTTTGCCTTTTGGTAGGCCATCATTGTAAATAAGAATTTGTTCTTAACTGACTTGCCTAGTTAAATTAAGGTTAAATAAAACATGTAATACATATATCTATAGTAGCACCTGCCCCCTGGTGACCATTACGTAGTATGGTAAAGCTGGGATTCTTAACTAACAACATTTTACATTACATTTTAGTAATTTATCAGACGCTCTTATCCAGAGCGACTTCCAGTAAGTAGTGAGTGCATATACAGTGGGGCAAAAAAGTATTTAGTCAGCCACCAATTGTGCAAGTTCTCCCACTTAAAAAGATGAGAGGCCTGTAATTTTCATCATAGGTACACTTCAACTATGACAGACAAAATTAGAAAAAAAAATCCAGAAAATCACATTGTAGGATTTTTAATGAATTTATTTGCAAATTATGGTGGAAAATAAGTATTTGGTAACAAAAGTTTATCTCAATACTTTGTTATATACCCTTTGTTGGCAATGAATAGAGGTCAAACATTTTCTGTAAGTCTTCACAAGGTTTTCACACACTGTTGCTGGTATTTTGGCCCATTCCTCCATGCAGATCTCCTCTAAAGCAGTGATGTTTTGGGGCTGTTGCTGGGCAACACGGACTTTCAACTCCCTCCAGATTTTCTATGGGGTTGAGATCTGGAGACTGGCTAGGCCACTCCAGGACCTTGAAATGCTTCTTACGAAGCCACTCCTTCGTTGTTTGGGATCATTGTCATGCTGAAAGACCCAGCCACGTTTCATCTTCAATGCCCTTGCTGATGGAAGGAGGTTTTCACTCAAAATCTCACGATACATGGCCCCATTCGTTCTTTCCTTTACACGGATCAGTCGTCCTGGTCCCTTTGCAGAAAAACAGCCCCAAAGCATGATGTTTCCACCCCCATGCTTCACAGTAGGTATGGTGTTCTTTGGACGCAACTCAGCATTCTTTGTCCTCCAAACACGACGAGTTGAGTTTTTACCAAAAAGTTATATTTTGGTTTCATCTGACCATATGACATTCTCCCAATTTTCTTCTGGATCATCCAAATGCTCTCTAGCAAACTTCAGACGGGTCTGGACATGTACTGGCTTAAGCAGGGGGACACGTCTGGCACTGCAGGATTTGAGTCCCTGGCGGCGTAGTGTGTTACTGATGGTAGGCTTTGTTACTTTGGTCCCAGCTCTCTGCAGGTCATTCACTAGGTCCCCCCGTGTGGTTCTGGGATTTTTGCTCACTGTTCTTGTGATCATTTTGACCCCACGGGGTGAGATCTTGCGTGGAGCCCCAGATCGAGGGAGATTATCAGTGGTCTTGTATGTCTTCCATATCCTAATAATTGCTCCCACAGTTGATTTCTTCAAACCAAGCTGCTTACCTATTGCAGATTCAGTCTTCCCAGCCTGGTGCAGGTCTACAATTTTGTTTCTAGTGTCCTTTGACAGCTCTTTGGTCTTGGCCATAGTGGAGTTTGGAGTGTGACTGTTTGAGGTTGTGGACAGGTGTCTTTTATACTGATAACAAGTTCAAACAGGTGCCATTAATACAGGTAACGAGTGGAGGACAGAGGAGGCTCTTAAAGAAGAAGTTACAGATCTGTGAGAGCCAGAAATCTTGCTTGTTTGTAGGTGACCAAATACTTATTTTCCACCATCATTTGCAAATAAATTCATGAAAAATCCTACAATGTGATTTTCTGGATTTTTTTTCTAATTTTGTCTGTCATAGTTGAAATGTACCTATGATGGAAATTACAGGCCTCTCTCATCTTTTTAAGTGGGAGAACATGCCCAATTGGTGGCTGACTAAATACTTTTTTGCCCCACTGTACATTAGTGACAGAAGAGAAAAAATACATTTTAGAATTCATTTCCTGCAATTCTACACATTTTGCCATGGGGCTTAGAGAATTTATTTTGCAATTTTGAAAACAAATTTCATGCAATTCTACTTATTTTGCCATGGGATGGAGAGAAATGTTTGCCATTTTTAATATATGAGTGAGAGTGACTAACAAAATCAATGGGGTGCCCCGGTTGGTAATTGAAACATGATTACTACACATGTAGATAGATTGATAAAGTGGTCAAGCCAGCTAAACATTTCTAGCTGACCTGGCTAATTGAGTGACTGTCAGTGACTGACATAACAAGAAACTAACTGCTGATGCGCAACCACATTTTGAAATTGCACCTTGTGTACTGTTCTAACTCTCAAAGTTGAGACCCCGACTGAGTTTGAGTTTTATGGGGGCTAATTGATCTGCGCGCCTAGAAAAGGGGGCCTCGCCAGGCAGCCAGTTGCCCAACAAAGTCTGAGCCACACGACAAAGAAATGGCATTCACTTTCTAGCACTTATACGTTTGCTACTATCTGGTACCAGATTATTTTCTACTTGATGCAATGTAAAATACCTGGTGACTTCAGTACCGTAAAAAAGTGCAACCCGTTTCTCCCTTGTAGTATCCGAGACAAGACTTCCCAGACTTCCCGTATCCCAGATATGACTTCCCAACTACAATAAAAACTCAGGTACAATAATACATAAGATGTCCCATTTCTTGATTTTATTTTAACTGGACACAATTGTTACACAGAATCTTTTCATATATCTTTAGTTATTTTCACATATATCTTTAGATTTAGTTTTTTAAACATCAGAGTAACCAAACTTAACACCTAAAAGCATCTGTAAAACAATACCGTCAATACCGTCACCCTGTAGTGCAATTTACAGTTCAAACTAAAAACAGCTTTTGTCTGCAAAAATATACATATTTATTCATTTAGCTTTTAACTGCTATTTAGACTTGGTAAAAACGTAAAATACCTTTATTACGGCAAATCAAATAAAAACACAGAATTGACAACATAAGTCATCTATAGGCACATTAGCTCAAAATGGTCTAAAAATGCCTAGATGAAGATATTCAATCACTGCACCAGCAGGAGTGGACCACACATCATGTTAAACACTTTGACACACAGGTAATAACACCAAGGTTCTAGAAGCACTTGAATGAGGCACCACGTGGAGGTTAGGTCTAATGACAACACAGAACGACACTTTGGCCTGAAGGTTCATCGCACAGCAACAGGCACAAATGATGCAGAAGCTGTAAACTTACTACGATATACACATAAGCGACATTCAACACAAAACAGTACCTTGGGCATTGACGCAATGCTGTTATGGAGTTTTCAGTGCGGCAACATTGAGGAGAAATAAAAAAAATATTAAAAATAATGGCACTTTTTAGGGCAAACACAAAAATGTTATGATTAATAGCCATCAAACTGTGTGCTGATGCATTTGCCAGCAATCAGTCATCACTTCTTCCATGTATATTCAAATCATCCCTTGGTGTGGACTTTCTTCCGTCTTATGAGAGGGGTGAAAGGGGCATTCCTATTGGAGCATTATCTTTGGAGTAGATTGCTTTTGGTGATGGAGTTATGGTGTGACAAAACCTCACAGCAATGGTTGTAAAAGACGGACTATCCCAATGAGCACTGCAGAACAGAGCTGACCACTGACACCAAAGACAGATACCAAAGATACTTATTGATCTAAAACCAATCCTTGTCTTCACATACTGTATACACAGAAACTCTTTATGCCTCTAAATGGAATACACATGGACATTCTCATATTAGAGCTAAACAGCTAAAAACATCACTATGTTTACTCCCGTTTTTCTTTTACACAGGCTGTTGACGGTACATGCATTTCACAACACAATAGCTGTGTCCCCTCAGTCTAAAATGGGTTCATGTCCTTGTCATAAGTCTCTATGGTATATGGTGAGTACCTATCCAAGCCCTTCATTTACTAGTGTTCAGGAAGGAGAAGAGAGAAGGAAAGAAAGTAATTACGATGATTGGAACACAGCCAATGAGGAACCACAGGTGAAATCACCACAGTGGGTGTGTTTACTGGGCCATGAGGACCCAACTGTCTAGGACCCTATTCATTCAAGCCCAGTTAGCTGTCAATGCAACTTGGAAATACTGTGCTTTCACAAATACTTTCAGACCGCATAAAAGGACTGCAGATTCTGACTCAACCACAACACCAGCTTACCAGTTTTGATTGAATAGGGCCCGAAGCTGTTAGTGGAGTGAATAATTCAAACGGTTTGCTACACACTAGCACCAAGTCACAAAAGTGAGTCAACTTAGAATCAATCAAATACTGTTCCGGCGACATCACATGAGCTGGAGTGTAAAAAATGAGATCCTCCTTCAAATGAAGGAGTCATTTCATGACTGCATTTCTTGTAAATTCTACATCACCAGGAATGCGGACGAAGTGCTGACAACAAGAGAACAGGTACTCAGGCGTACCATCTCTACTATGAATGAAACATGACCTCCAGGCCAAGCAAATGACTGGAGAAATACAACACAAGTCTCTCTAGTTTATAATGCATATTTAGGATTGGCTGGTGGTCTCGTCCCTGCATTCATTCCATCAGCTACAAAAAAATGAGCAGCAACAGAGATATGTAAAACAACGAATGGAGTGCAACATTCATGATTCCATTCAAACACAATGATACTTATGTCTGGAATACATTTGTGAGGCATTAAGTGAGGTGAGTACTTATTCTGCAGCGAGGGTGACTGCTACAGAGACAGATTATAAACAATAGGAGGAACTTGGCTACAGACTTGAGTATGCACTAACTGAATGTTAAGATGGGAGTGTGTTTGTCTGTGCGGATGTGCATATTTCTGAGGCTACTGTCGTAAGTCTCCACTTGGAATATCGATTTTCCTCAAAGTATTACAACTGAATGAAACATGTACGTATCAAATAACATGCAATGTCTCACATGCACTTCCTACAATTGTTATTGAATGGCTAGTGGGGTTTTAGGCAAATAGTGAGTTTTTTTCACTCTAATATACTACACGTAAGCATTTTTACTTTGGTAAGTTCTTGTTTTACATTAATACTAGTACTTTGTCAAATCAAATACTAAACTATTTGTCAAGTACTAAACTATTTGTCAAGTAGTAAGAGACTATTTGTCAAGTAGTAGAATATTTGCGAAGTACTAGCCTATTTGTCAAGTAGTAGCCTATTTGTCAAGTAGTAGGTCATTTGTCAAGTAGTAGACTATTTGACGTTAATCCAGCAAGCAGCTTGATGTCTGAACTTTAAAAAAGCAACAATGACACTTTATTTTACCGTCTGGTATTTACTTTGATATTACACGGTAACACAGTAATTACATGTTGTCCATAAACACCTCTCGGTTTCTTGGGGACTCATTGTAACCACCTGGTACCAAATTCTATAGTACCAGATAATACCACGGCCAATTGTTACAATGTATTTGTCTTCGATAAACTCTGAAGGACTGCAAAAATAAAACAAACTAACAAATCAGACAGGAAGCTAATCTGAATGATCTTAACTGGGGCAACCGAACCCAACAGAGGTGAAATTGATCAGCAGTAAGATGAGAATGAGAGGGACTGCTAAATGCTTGTGATATCTCCTCCTTTATCAATGTAACACTCCAGGAGATGACAGTGCTAGCTACGCAAACCATCTGAGAGCCTATGGGGCACACGGGCCCCTGCCACAGCTGTTTAGAGCAGCCAACAGGCCACCATGCTCACATGGTGACACCAAGGAGCAGGTGTTGGGGGGGGCATCAGTGTCCCCCATCGCTGGACGAAGGGCTTTCGGATCGCCTCTCTTTCAGGCTGGCAGGCTGCTTCTTCTGTTTGTGTTTGGACTTCCTCAGCATCCGTACCTGAACACAGCATCAAGGACACGATAGCTTAACAGCGCTTTACTTTATAGATAGCTATGGGAGATTTGCATCCATGGTGAAGGACACCACAGTAAAGTTGTAACTACTTGCCCCATTATAGTAGGAAAAAGCTGTTACCTTTGGGCCTGCTGCAGATATGATGATATTTCCAGGGGCCTGGATCCAGGGCTCTCCATCCACCTGCACAGGGATGGGCTTGGTCACTGTGATACGCACGTAGTTGCCCTGGGCGAGACGGATCCCAGAACGCATGCCGCCCTGCACCTGGCCCTGGACCACACAACACAGATATATCTGTATACAAACCTCATTCGTGGTATCCTGATTTTAACACTGTACACTGGAGAAAACGTTCTGAAACACTGGGATCATTTTTAGCACTGATGTCTCTCTTCTCTGTGGTATCAGGACATACATGGTACTCAACAGAGTAAGGGCAGTAGGTGATGAACTCACCATGTGCACTACCCCGGTCACCCCCACCACCTCCAGCATGCCATCGTCAATGCGTGGTTTCCCGTAGCGCGAGTCACCTTCTGATCCCCACAGGTCTGCCCCAGAGCCCCAGCTGAACACACACACACGCAGTTGTAAGTACTGACTGTGTTACAGATCGTTATGTACTTTTAGGTTTGTGTGAGTAAGGGGACCGTGTGTGAGGCCATTCCTCTTCATGAGCATGCATCTTGAAGTGAATGTCATACGTCATGAGTGTCTGACTGTCAGCCGCGTCTAGAGTTTAACCCTGTGTGTTTTTGTGTGTATTTCCTACCTGGGGATGTTTAGGAAGATGAGGCCTTCTATGCTGGGCAGTTCCACTTCTTGTTTGTCCACCTGCAGTTTAAGGTCCTTGTGAAGGTTCCGTGTGTGGCTCAGCTTCTGCAGACCCGCCTTCAGGTACACACCTTTGTTATGGAACCTACATACCACAGGAGGTTGGTCGCACCTTAATTGGGGAGGATGGGCTAGTGGTAATGGCTGGAGCAGTATTAGTGGAATGGTATCAAATACATCAAACATGGTTTCCATGTGTTTAATGCCATTCCATTAGCTTCGTTCCAGTCATTATTATAAACTGTCCTACCTCAGCAGCCTCCACTGCTACACACACACACACACACACACACACACACACACACACAACAAGGATAAGTCGTTTTGGGGATGTTCTCTTTTTTGAGACATTTTAAAGCAGCTTCTTACTGGAGGTGGTCTCCTACCTGCTGTTGAACTTCCCTGGTTCTTCTTCACGGGCATGGTGGAAGTCCAAACTGAGCTCAGCATCGATGCCCAGACCAAAATAATTGTTCATCTGCACTATCTGCAACAAGGGAGATCACCAGTAAATGAATGACCAGGACGACCAACTGAATAGATTGAGTTGAGTTTATTTTATTTTTACAGGGACAGTGCACATTAATCAACGTTTCAGTAAAAGTGTTGGTTTTAGCCAGCCAGCTAATTTTCAACCGCAGTCCCTGGGCAGGTTATTAAAAACAATTACAATATAGACAATAGCAACATAGGACAAGCAAGACATAGCATACAGACAGAGCAACATAGGACAAGCAAGATGTAGCATACAGACAGAGCAACATAGAACAAAAAGCGTCAAGACAAAATTCATAAAAGCAACAAAGTGTTTCCACACCTCACAAGTTACAGACAACAGACATGGAAAGCGGTAACACACAGCTAGGGACCAAGATCTCTTGGCATTATAGTTATGATTCAAATTATAACTATTGCCATTGTTATATCTGCATTCATCTGATTGTACCTTTGGTGGTTCCAGGAAGCCGTTCTCCTTGCCGTCCTCTGTGACTTCCTGTGCATCCAGCAGGATGGTCCAGCGGTCCATCTGCACCTCCTCCGCCTCGTCTACAGACACAAGGATGTGGTGGGGGTCCTCTCCGCTGTAGCCCGCCCCCCAGCGCAGGATCCGCGCCAGGTCATTACCTGATGGAAGGCATTGGGGGAGAGAAGATATTGGGGTCAACTACTGATATATGCTGATTAAAGCTAATTTACGGACACTACAGTGATCAGAAGAGAAGGGTGTGTCCTCTCACCTGTGCCCAGTGGGACAATACCAATGGGGGGCTCAGGACAGACCAGCTTGTGTCGGATGGCCTCCAGGACCCCCAGGACCCAGCCCACCGTCCCATCTCCCCCACACACCAAAACCCGGAAGCGGGGTACCTCTCTAAACGTGTGCAGTCTGTGGAGGATAGAAAAAAAGAACAGAAAAAAGAGATAAGGTGCTTATTTCATTGGTTAAGAATTATAGCCTAGTAAGCTAGTTAGATATATCTATCTATTTCATTGGTTAGAATTATAGCCTAGTAAGCTAGTTAGATATATCTCTTTCATTGGTTAGAATTATAGCCTAGTAAGCTAGTTAGATATATCTATCTATTTCATTGGTTAGAATTATAGCCTAGTAAGCTAGTTAGATATATCTCTTTCATTGGTTAGAATTATAGCCTAGTAAGCTAGTTAGATATATCTATCTATTTCATTGGTTAGAATTATAGCCTAGTTAGCTAGTTAGATATATCTATCTCTTTCATTGGTTAGAATTATAGCCTAGTAAGCTAGTTAGATATATCTATCTATTTCATTGGTTAGAATTATAGCCTAGTTAGCTAGTTAGATATATCTATCTCTTTCATTGGTTAGAATTACAGCCTAGTAAGCTAGTTAGATATATCTATCTCTTTCATTGGTTAGAATTATAGCCTAGTAAGCTAGTTAGATATATCTATCTCTTTCATTGGTTAGAATTATAGCCTAGTAAGCTAGTTAGATATATCTATATATTTAATTGGTTAGAATTATAGCCTAGTTAGCTAGTTAGATATATCTATCTCTTTCATTGGTTAGAATTATATCCTAGTAAGCTAGTTAGATATATCTATCTCTTTCATTGGTTAGAATTATAGCCTAGTAAGCTAGTTAGATATATCTATCTATTTCATTGGTTAGAATTATAGCCTAGTTATAGCCTAGTTAGCTAGTTAGATATATCTATCTCTTTCATTGGTTAGAATTATAGCCTAGTAAGCTAGTTAGATATATCTCTTACATAAATAATAATGTTTCTATTATTTTCTACAACATATATATTTAAAGTCAATCATGTATTCGCTGGTTGGTTAATTTCTTTGTGTCCGTGTCATGGCTAACAAACATACATAGTAGAAAAAAACTCCTTCCAAAGACCTTGTGGAAAAAACATTGCACAATACAGACCCCCCTTCTACAAACACAACAGCTCTCACATCACACTGCTGAATGAGCCTAACCACCACTTGTCTCACCCAGGCAACGGTCCCCCGTTGGTCATGTCAAACACTTGGTGGGGGTTGAGAAGCTTCCGGAAGCCGTAAAGAAGCTCTTGGCCCTTCAGCCCGCCGCTCTTGGGGTTGACAAACACCAGTAGGGGCGAGCCACCTTTGGGCAACTTGTTGTGCTGCAGGGGAGTTACAACAGCAGCACAGTCAATTGAGTAAAGCAAGCCAGCTTCTTTAAAAAGGTCTGGTCATGTAAATGACACATTCAATTGGGATCTGGGATTGTTTACTTCACATTGACGCAGCATTACCATGATCTCTGGTATGACTAGGGAGGTCAGCTGCTGGTTGCTGACAGACGTGTCTTTGGCTAACATGTAGATCCTCTCAGCCTCAGAGAAGCACGTTATCTGCACCACTACTGCACCTACAACTCAGACAGACAAGCAAACCTCAGGATGTGATGTTGCATAACAAGCACTGTAAATATGACCTCTCATATAGCCCAGACTGGCACACATTCAATGTTATAATGACATTTAGTACTTTGGATGTATTGCACCAAACATTCTCCACAAATAAATAGTTTATTATAATAAAGACATCGCAAGATAAATGGCTGTGGGCCATATAGCAGGCTTGATATAAATGGCCCATTTAGCTCTAGGGAAGTGGCAGCTGCAGTGGGACACTCACAGTCAGTAAGAAAGAGGCTTATGTAACACTGAATGGGGCAGGACCCTGCTGCAGTGGCCTGCGGCAACAGAGGAGCGACTTGAGCAGTGTCAAGCAGGGACACACAGCCCAGAACAGACCGTCTGTTTCAGAGCCAACTAAAGCCTGTGTGTCCTGAATGGGGATGATGTGGAATGAGGGCACAGGGAGGGGGACAGGGAGGGGATTGTGGGGAGAAAAGAGTGGGATGAGATGGAGGGGCGGTGGAAAAGGGAAGGTGGTGCTCCACTGGCTGTTTCCATGGCGACATACCCACCTTGGCTCCCGTAAACATGTGTGATGGTGACCAAGTGACCTAAGGAGCAGATTCAAATCTAGTTAGTTAACAACAGTCTTAATCACATTTCAATCAACTATAGTCTTTTTCAAGGGAAATGTTCAGGAGGATTTCTGGGGTAAAGCGGAACAACACTGAATACCGTGGGATTCCATCCGTTTTAATTCTAGAAAAGGAGCAGCATTGTGATGCGATGTGTGTAGACTCACTCTTGATAGCTAAGTGCTCCTGTAGCAGGTTGGTATATTCCTCCTTGCTCAGTTGTACAGGCAGTCCCTCCAGCAGTAGGTTGACCTGCACAACTTGCTTCCTGCTCTCCACTATGTAGAAACGGGTCTGGTTCATCTGCCTTAGGGAGATCTGTCAGAAACAAAAAGACAAAGATAAACACACATGCCTGTTCATAAACACCTACACACACATACAGTGCATTAGGAAAGTATTCAGACCCCTTGACCTTTTCCACATTTTGTTACGTTATGCACACCCAATCGCCCATAAACTTAAATGTCAGGTTGAAGTTCCTCATACCTTTCTTATCTCCTGCAGTTTGTACAGTAGCAGCTCCTGGCCTGTCAGCCCTTGTCTCTGAACTGAATGTAGAGAGAGAAATAACACACCCCGTCAGTGAACTTTGATAAGATACAGTAATGAAGGCATATAATAAACAGAGTATGACACTTGCTATGTAAAAACCCAGCCTTGGTGTATAGGTCTGCCACCTCCCTGTTTCCTGTTTCCTGACCTTGCTTACTGCCCATGTAAACTTCCACAAGGCTGAAGCTTGATGGGTCTTCGTCCTGGAGAAAAGAGCATCACCAAACAAGAGTATTGAACGAGGGTTGTCATTAACAGATACGTTTATACAGTCAGAGCAATGGAGTCTCTAGTACAACCATTAATTGCCATTTCTGTGAACAATACTAGTGCCAAGGTATGTGCCAAGCTGCAGTTAAGGTGGACTGGGTGTGTTATGTTGGAGACCTGCTGGTAAGCTGTACCTGTCTTCCCAGTTGAGTGAGGACCTCCTTAATGACAGAATCCACTGTGCTGTTCTTGGAGATGGAGATGGATATGTACGCCACACCAACCCTGTAAACAAAGCCAGGCAGTAGAGATGGGAGATAGAGGTATGGTATAAGGGCAACTTTTACCATAGGAACAACTCATTAGGCATCAGCAAAGGATTGTTCAAAAAGGAATGCACTTTTAGGGAATAGTCATTTGAGATTTGCCCAATGACTAAGTATTGTGCCCCTGCAGTACTCACTTGAGCCAGCCAGCATAAACCTTGAGGACCTCTGTGTCCTGGGGTTTGGCCCTTAGAAGCCACGCCTCAGGCACATTCTCCTTAAAGATGGCCTTTTCGTCAGGGGTGCCGTTACGGTTGAGGATGTCATTGCTGTGTAGAGCCTGCTGGCCGTTGTCTTGGAGCTCGTAGTCCAGCGAGTCATCTGGGATGTAGAAGGTCCTCAACGCTGACTCCTGCAGACAGGGATTAGATCAGTGATCATCCTCCTGGAGAGACCTACTGGGAGTGCAGACGTTTGACACACCTGACCTGATTCTAACGACCAGTAGTACTTAAACACTTTGCATAGTCAGTGGTGGAAAAAGTACCCAATTGTCAGTAAAGTAAAGATACCTTAATAGAAAACAACTCAAGTAAAAGTGAAAGTCACCCATTAAAATACTACTTGAGTAAAAGTCTAAAAGTATTTGGTATATACTTAAGTATCGAAAGCTAATTGCTAAAATATACTTAAGTATCAAAAGTAAAAGTATAAATCATTTCAAATTAAGCAAACCAGACAACATAATTTTCTTGTTTTTTAAAATTTACAGATAGCCAGGGGCACATTCCAATACTCAGACCTCATTTACAAATGAAGATTTAGTGAGTCCGCCAGTTAAGAGGCCGTGGGGATGACCAGGGATGTTCTCTTGATACAGGCGTGAAAAGTACATTATTTTCATTTGGATTGTAGTGAAGTAAATGTTGTCAAAAGTATAAATAGTAAAGTACAGATATGAAGAAAAAAAATACTTAAGTAATACTTGAATGTATTTTTACTTAACACCACTGCTGACCAGCTGAACATCAGGACCTTGAATCAGGTGTGACAGAGCAGGGCTAAAGGCTACATACACAGCAGATATCCAGGAAGGAGTGGTGGGAGAAAATAAATGCACTCTAAAAATAATGAATCACTTGATGCCAGAAAAAAGTGGAAATAATCTCTAGTTAATCCAGTTTTAAGGAATGGGGAGAATCTCACCACCACTTCCTCATTCTTGGTTATCCGAGGAATGGAGACCAAGCGGAAGTGGCTGCGCTTGACTGCATCGTCCCCATCAAACACCTTGAGAACCTGCTTCCCTGAAGTTTGCAAAAAAACACTCTTTAGACAAACGTGGGAAATTCTACATGTATGGACCTGTATAATTAGGATTATGATAGATTACTAAACATTAGCAAATGCTGAACATTGGGAGCGTTAGGACCCGTTAGCTCAGTGTCATGCTCCAAATAGCACACAGTTAAAGTGACACAAAATACAGTATCATTCAAGGGTTTTTCTTTTTTGTACTATTTTTTACATTGTAGAATAATAGTGAAGACATTAAATACTATGAAATAATACATATGGAATCATGTAGTAAGCAAATCAGAATAGATTTTAGATTCTTCAAAGTAGCCACCCTTTACCTTGATGACAGCTTTGCACACTCTTGGCATTCTCTCAACCAGCTTCACCTGGAATGCTTTTACAACATACTTGAAGGACTTCCCACATATGCTGAGCACTTGTTAGCTGTTTTCCCTTCGCTCTGCGGTCCAACTCATCCCAAACCATCTCAATTGGGTTGAGGTCGGCTGATTGTGGAGACCAGGTCATCTGATGCAGCACTCCATCACTCTCCTTCTTGGTCAAATAGCCCTTACACAGCGGTTGGAACCAAAAATCTCAAATTTGGATTCATCAGACCAAAGGACAGATTTTTACTGGTCTAATGTCCATTGCTAGTGTTTCTTGGCCCAAGCAAGTCTCTTCTTATTATTGGTGTCCTTTAGTAGTGGTTTCTTTGCAGCAATTCGACCATGAAGGTCTGATGCACGCAGTCTCCTCTGAACAGTTGATGTTGAGATGTGTCTGCTACTTGAACTGTGTGTAGCATTTATTTGGACTGCAATTTCTGAGGTTGGTAACTCTAATGAATGTCTCCTCTGCAGCAGAGGTAACTCTGGGTCTTCCTTTCCTGTGGCGGTCCTCATGAGAGCCAGTTTCATCATAGCGCTTGATGGTTTTTGCGACTGCACTTGAAGAAACGTTCAAAGTTCTTGAGATTTTCCGGATTGACTGAACTTCATGTCTTAAAGTAATGATGGACTGTCATTTCTCTTTGCTTATTTGAGCTGAGCTGTACTTGCCATAAAATAGACTTGGTCTTTTACCAAATATAGCTATCTTCTGTATACCATCCCTACCATGTCACAACACAACTGATTGGCTCAAACGCATTAAGAAGGAAAGAAATTCCACAAATTACCTTCTAACAAGGCACACATGTTTATTGAAATACATTCCAGGTGAATACCTCATGAAGCTGGTTGAGAGAATGCCAAGAGTGTGCAAAGATGTTACCAAGGCAAAGGGTGGCAACTTCCAAGAATCTAAAATATATTTAGATTTGTTTAACACTTTTTTGCTTACTACATGTTTCCATATGTGTTATTTCATAGTTTTGATGTCTTCACTATTATTCTGCAATGTAGAAAATAGTAAAAATATAGAAAAACCACGGAATGAGTACAGTTGAAGTCGGAAGTTTACATACACTTAGGTTGGAGTCATGGAATCTCTTTTTTCAACCACTCTACACATTTCTTGTTAACAAACTATAGCTTTGGCAAGTCGGTTAGGACATCTAATTTGTGCATGACACAAGTAATTTTTCCAACAATTGTATACAGACAGATTATTTCACTTATAATTCACTGTATCACAATTCCAGTGGGTCAGAAGTACACTAAGTTTACTGTGCCTTTAAACAGCTTGTAAAATTCAAGAAAATTATGTCATGGCTTTAGATGTTACGGTGCGTGAATGAGGACCCAAAAGCGAATCAACTTAAACAGAGCTTCTTTAATTACCAAACATAGGTAGGCTCAGATGGACCGGCAGATTCCGACAGGACAGGACAAGGTTACAGCAAACATGACGACAGTCTGGTTCAGGCATGAATGACACAAACAAACAAGAATCCGACAAGGACAGGAGCAGAAACAGAGAGAGATATTGGGACCTAATCAGAGGGAAAAAAGGGAACAGGTGGGGAACGGGGTGAATGGGTAGTTAGAGGAGACAAGGGACAGCTGGGGGAAAGCGGGGGAGAAAAGGTAACCTAACACGACCAGCAGAGGGAGACAGGGTGAAGGGAAAGGACAGAGACAAGACAACATGACAGTACATGACAGTACCCCCCCACTCACCGAGCGCCTCCTGGCGCACTCGAGGAGGAAACCTGGCGGCAACGGAGGAAATCATCAATCAGCGCACGGTCCAGCACGTCCCGAGAGGGAACCCAACTCCTCTCCTCAGGACCGTACCCCTCCCAGTCAACTAGGTACTGATGACCACGGCCCCGAGGACGCATGTCCAAGATTTTACGGACCCTGTAGATAGGTGCGCCCTCGACAAGGATGGGGGGGGGGGGGGGGAAGACGAGCGGGGGCGCGAAGAACGGGCTTAACACAGGAGACATGGAAGACCGGGTGGACGCGACGAAGATATCGCGGAAGAAGAAGTCGCACTGCGACAGGATTAATGACCTGAGAGATACGGAATGGACCAATGAACCGCGGGGTCAACTTGCGAGAAGCCGTCTTAAGGGGAAGGTTCTGAGTGGAGAGCCAAACTCTCTGACCGCGACAATATCTAGGGCTCTTAGTTCTACGCTTATTAGCAGCTCTCACAGTCTGCGCCCTATAACGGCAAAGTGCAGACCTGACCCTCTTCCAGGTGCGCTCGCAACGTTGGACAAAAGCCTGAGCGGAGGGGACGCTGGACTCGGCGAACTGAGATGAGAACAACGGAGGCTGGTACCCGAGGCTACTCTGAAAAGGAGATAGCCCGGTCGCAGACGAAGGAAGCGAGTTGTAGGCGTATTCTGCCCAGGGGAGCTGTTCTGACCAAGACGCAGGGTTGCGAAAAGAAAGACTGCGTAAGATGCGACCAATAGTCTGATTGGCCCGTTCTGCTTGACCGTTAGACTGGGGGTGAAAGCCGGAAGAGAGACTGACGGAAGCCCCAATCAAACGGCAAAACTCCCTCCAAAATTGAGACGTGAATTGCGGACCTCTGTCCGAAACGACGTCTGACGGAAGGCCATGAATTCTGAAAACATTCTCGATGATGATTTGTGCCGTCTCTTTAGCAGAAGGAAGCTTAGCAAGGGGAATGAAATGAGCCGCCTTAGAGAACCTATCGACAACCGTAAGAATAACAGTCTTCCCCGCTGACGAAGGCAGTCCGGTGACAAAATCTAAGGCGATGTGAGACCACGGTCGAGAGGGAATAGGAAGCGGCCTGAGACGGCCGGCAGGAGGAGAGTTACCGGACTTAGTCTGCGCGCAGACCGAACAAGCAGCCACGAAACGACGCGTGTCATGCTCCCGGGTGGGCCACCAGAAACGCTGGCGAATGGAAGCAAGCGTACCCCGAACGCCAGGGTGGCCGGCTAACTTGGCAGAGTGAGCCCACTGAAGAACGGCCAGACGAGTAGGAACGGGAACGAAAAGAAGGTTCCTAGGACAAGCGCGCGGCGACGGAGTTTGAGTGAGTGCTTGCTTTACCTGCCTCTCAATTCCCCAGACAGTCAACCCGACAACACGCCCCTCAGGGAGAATCCCCTCGGGGTCAGTGGAGGCTACTGAAGAACTGAAGAGACGAGACAAAGCATCAGGCTTGGTGTTCTTAGAGCCCGGACGATAAGAAATCACGAACTCGAAACGAGCGAAAAACAGCGCCCAACGGGCCTGACGCGCATTAAGTCGTTTGGCAGAACGGATGTACTCAAGGTTCCTATGGTCAGTCCAAACGACAAAAGGAACGGTCGCCCCCTCCAACCACTGTCGCCATTCGCCTAGGGCTAACCGGATGGCGAGCAGTTCGCGGTTACCCACATCATAGTTACGTTCCGACGGCGACAGGCGATGAGAAAAATACGCGCATGGGTGGACCTTGTCGTCAGAGAGGGAGCGCTGAGAAAGGATGGCTCCCACTCCCACCTCTGACGCGTCAACCTCGACAACGAACTGTCTAGAGACGTCAGGTGTAACAAGGATAGGAGCGGATGTAAAACGATTCTTGAGGAGATCAAAAGCTCCCTGGGCGGAAACGGACCACTTAAAGCACGTCTTGACAGAAGTAAGGGCTGTGAGAGGAGCTGCCACCTGACCGAAATTACGGATGAAACGACGATAGAAGTTCGCGAAGCCGAGAAAGCGCTGCAGCTCGACGCGTGACTTAGGGACGGGCCAACCAATGACAGCTTGGACCTTAGCGGGATCCATCTTAATGCCTTCAGCGGAAATAACAGAACCGAGAAATGTGACGGAGGAGGCATGAAAAGTGCACTTCTCAGCCTTCACAAAAAGACAATTCTCTAAAAGGCGCTGGAGGACACGTCGAACGTGCTGAACATGAATCTGGAGTGACGGTGAAAAAATCAGGATATCGTCAAGGTAAACGAAAACAAAGATGTTCAGCATGTCTCTCAGGACATCATTGACTAATGCCTGAAAGACAGCTGGAGCGTTAGCGAGGCCGAAAGGAAGAACCCGGTATTCAAAGTGCCCTAACGGAGTGTTAAACGCCGTCTTCCACTCGTCCCCCTCCCTGATGCGCACGAGATGGTAAGCGTTACGAAGGTCCAACTTAGTGAAAAACCTGGCTCCCTGCAGGATCTCGAAGGCTGAAGACATAAGAGGAAGCGGATAACGATTCTTCACTGTTATGTCATTCAGCCCTCGATAATCTATGCAGGGGCGCAGAGACCCGTCCTTCTTCTTGACAAAAAAAAACCCCGCTCCGGCAGGAGAGGAGGAGGGGACTATGGTACCGGCGTCAAGAGCTACAGACAAATAATCTTCGAGAGCCTTACGTTCGGGAGCCGACAGAGAGTATAGTCTACCCCGGGGGGGGGTGGTTCCCGGAAGGAGATCAATACTACAATCATACGACCGGTGTGGAGGAAGAGAGGTGGCCCTGGACCGACTGAACACCGTGCGCAGATCGTGATATTCCTCCGGCACCCCTGTCAAATCACCAGGCTCCTCCTGTGAAGAAGAGACAGAGGAAACAGGAGGGATAGCAGACATTAAACATTTCACATGACAAGAGACGTTCCAGGAGAGGATAGAATTACTAGACCAATTAATGGAAGGATTATGACAAACTAGCCAGGGATGGCCCAAAACAACAGGTGTAAAAGGTGAACGAAAAATTAAAAAAGAAATGGTTTCACTATGATTACCAGAAACAGTGAGGGTTAAAGGTAGCGTCTCACGCTGAATCCTGGGGAGAGGACTACCATCCAGGGCGAACAAGGCCGTGGGCTCCTTTAACTGTCTGAGAGGAATGTCATGTTCCCGAGCCCAGGTCTCGTCCATAAAACAGCCCTCCGCCCCAGAGTCTATTAAGGCACTGCAGGAAGCTGACGAACCGGTCCAGCGTAGATGGACCGACAAGGTAGTGCAGGATCTTGAAGGAGAGACAGGAGTAGTAGCGCTCACCAGTAGCCCTCCGCTTACTGACGAGCTCTGGCCTTTTACTGGACATGAAGTGACAAAATGACCAGCGGAACCGCAATAGAGACAGAGGCGGTTGGTGATTCTCCGTTCCCTCTCCTCAGTCGAGATGCGGATACCTCCCAGCTGCATGGACTCAGCACCCGAGCCGGCAGAGGAAGATGGTAGTGATGCGGAGAGGGAGGCGACGGAGAGTGCGAGCTCCTTTCCACGAGCTCGGTGACGAAGATCAACCCGTCGCTCAATGCGAATAGCGAGTTCAATCAAGGAATCCACGCTGGAAGGAACCTCCCGGGAGAGAATCTCATCCTTTACCTCTGCGCGGAAACCCTCCAGAAGACGAGCGAGCAAGGCCGGCTCGTTCCAGCCACTGGAGACAGCAAGAGTGCGAAACTCAATAGAGTAGTCTGTTATGGATCGATTGCCTTGACATAGGGAAGACAGGGCCCTGGAAGCCTCCTCCCCAAAAACAGATCGATCAAAAACCCGTATCATCTCCTCCTTAAAGTCTTGATACTGGTTAGTACACTCAGCCCTTGCCTCCCAGATTGCCGTGCCCCACTCACGAGCCCGTCCAATAAGGAGAGATATGACGTAGGCGACACGAGCAGTGCTCCTGGAGTAAGTGTTGGGCTGGAGAGAAAACACAATATCACACTGGGTGAGGAACGAGCGGCATTCAGTGGGCTCCCCAGAGTAACACGGCGGGTTATTGATTCTGGGCTCCGGAGATTCGAAAGCCCTGGAAGTGGCCGGTGGATCGAGGCGGAGATGGTGAACCTGTTCTGTGAGGTTGGAGACTTGGGTGGCCAGGGTCTCAACGGCATGTCGAGCAGCAGACAATTCCTGCTTGTGTCTGCCTAGCATCGCTCCCTGGATCTCGACGGCTGAGTGGAGAGGATCCGAAGTCGCTGGGTCCATTCTTGGTCGGATTCTTCTGTTACGGTGCGTGAATGAGGACCCAAAAGCGAATCAACTTAAACAGAGCTTCTTTAATTACCAAACATAGGTAGGCTCAGATGGACCGGCAGATTCCGACAGGACAGGACAAGGTTACAGCAAACATGACGACAGTCTGGTTCAGGCATGAATGACACAAACAAACAAGAATCCGACAAGGACAGGAGCAGAAACAGAGAGAGATATTGGGACCTAATCAGAGGGAAAAAAGGGAACAGGTGGGGAACGGGGTGAATGGGTAGTTAGAGGAGACAAGGGACAGCTGGGGGAAAGCGGGGGAGAAAAGGTAACCTAACACGACCAGCAGAGGGAGACAGGGTGAAGGGAAAGGACAGAGACAAGACAACATGACAGTACATGACATTAGAAGCTTCTGATAGGCTAATTGACATCATTTGAGTCAATTGGAGGTGTACCTGTGGATGCATTTCAAGGCCCACCTTCAAACTCAGTGCCTCTTTGCTTGACATCATGGAAAAATCAAAAGAAATCAGCCAAGACCTCAGAAAACAAATTGAAGACCTCCACTGTTCTGGTTCATCCATAAAAAAGCCAGACTACGGTTTGCAACTGCACATGGGGACAAAGATCGTACTTTTTTGAGAAATGTCCTCTGGTCTGATGAAACAAAAATAGAACTGTTTGGCCATAATGACCATCATTATGTTTGGAGGAAAAAGGGGGAGGCTTGCAAGCCGAAGAACATCTTCCCAACCTTGAAGCACGGGGGTGGCAGCATCATGTTGTGGGGGTCCTTTGTTGCAGGAGGGACTGGTGCACTTCACAAAATAGATGGCATCATGAGGGAGGAAAATTATGTGGATATATTGAAGCAACATATCAAGACATCAGTCAGGAAGTTAAAGCTTGGGTCTTCCAAATGGACAATGACCCCAAGCATACTTCCAAAAGTTGTGGCAAAATGGCCTAAGGACAACAAAGTTGAGGTATTGGAGTGGCCATCACAAAGCCCTGACCTCAATCCTATAGACAATTAGTGGGCAGAACTGAAAAAGCATGTGCGAGCAAGGGGGCCTACAAACCTGACTCAGTTACACCAGCTGTTAGGAGGAACGGGCCAAAATTCACCCAACCTATTGTGGGAAGCTTGTGGAAGGCTACCCGAAACGTTTGACCCAAGTTAAACAATTTAAAGGCAATGCTTCCAAATACTAATTGAGTGTATGTAAACTTCTGACCCACTGGGAATGTGACGAAAAAAATAAAAGCTGAAAGAAATAATTCTCTCCACTATTATTCTGACATTTCACATTCTTAAAATAAACTGGTGATCCTAACTGACCTAAGACAGGGAATTTTTACTAGGATTAAATGTCAGGAGTTTAAATGTATTTGGCTCAGGTGTATGTAAACTTACGACTTCAACTGTAGGTTTGTCCAAACTGTTGACTGGTACTGTAACTTCTTACAGAAACGTTAGGGACTCTTATATAGTTGAAACATGGGAATAATTGTATCGGTTTTGATGTGACTTCACTGATCACAGGGAAACATTACTGGCCAAATACATGTGACAACTTATCCTGTCTCTACCTGAATCCGCTGTGGTTGCCGGCTGGCTCTCCTTTGTAGTTGCTGGAATCTGGGTGTCAACTTCGTCCAGGTTATCTGATGAAGCAAAGGTGTTAGGTATAGGTACGTGAAGGCAAACAATGAGGAAATAGAATGAACGTTGCATTTGTTTTCCCACATAGTTTACACACGTGTGAAACATGGAATGCTTTTTTAATTTCAAAGTCAAGCACAGTTTATCGTTGCTCATCTTGCTTGACAAATGACATCTTGTCTGACCTAGAACAAGAGACAACGACAAGTTGACACTTGCTCAAAGACAGACGTCATTCCTAACAGCCTAGAAGTAAGAATGCTTATAAAGGGACTGAAAAGTTGACTGTGTGGTATTGTCAGAGAATGAATTAGGCCTAGGTCTCACATTTTCAGAACGGAAACTCAGCCATTCAGTTACAGTGCCTTTGGAAAGTATTCAGACACCTTGACAATCTACACACACTACCCCATAATGACAAAGCAAACACAGAAATGGTTGCAAATTTATAACAAAAAAATTACAACTGAAATATAACATTTACATAAGTGATCAGACCCTTTACTCAGATATATTTATTGAAGCACTTTTGGCAGAGATTACAGCCTCGGTCGAGTCTTGTTGGGTATGACGCTACAAGCTTGGCACACCTGTATTTGGAGATTCTTCTCTGCAGATTCTCTCAAGCTCTGTCAGGTTGGATGGCGATCGTCGCTGCACAGCTATTTTCAGGTCTCTCCAGAAATCGGGTTCAAGTCCGGGCTCTGGCTGGGCCTCTCAAACACATTCAGAGACTTGTTCCAAAGCCACTCCTACGTCATCTTGGCTTTGTTCTTAGGGTTGCTGTCCTGTTGGAAGGTGAACCGTAACCTGCTCAGACTGGGGATCAGTCTGTGCTTTGCTCCGTTCATCTTTCGCTCGATCCTGACTATTCTCCCAGTCCCTGCCGTGAAAAAAACATCCCCACAGCATGATGCTGCCACCACCATGCTTCACTGTAGGGATGGTGCCAGGTTTCCTCCAGACGTGATTCTTGGCATTCAGGCCAAAGAGTTCAAGCTTGGTTTTATCAGACCAGAGAATCTTGTTTTGCATGGTCTGAGAGTCTTTAGGTGCCAACCGAAAGGTTGCTGGATCGAATCCCAGAGCTGACAAGGTAAGAATCCGTCGTTCTGCCCCTGAGCAAGGCAGTTAACCCACTGTTCCCCGGGCTCCGAAGACGTGGATGTCGATTATGGCAGGCCCCCGCACCTCTCTGATTCAGAGGGGATGGGTTAAATGTGGAAGAAGCATTCAGTTGTACAACTGACTAGGTATCCCTTTGCACTTTTATTGATGCGTGGCTTCCGTCTGGCCACTCTACCATAAAGGCCTGATTGGTGGAGTGCTGCAGAGATGGTTATCCTTCTGTAAGGTTTTCCCATCTCCAAAGAGGAACTCTGGAGCTCAGTCAGAGTGACCATCGGTTTCTTGGTGACCTCCCTGACCAAGGCCCTTCTCCCTCAATTGCTCAGTTTGGCCGGGCAGCCAGCTCTTGGAAGAGTCTTGGGGATTCCAAACTTCTTTCATTTAAGAATGACGGAGGCCTATGTGTTCTTGGGGACCTTCAATGCTGCAGAAATGTTTTGGTACCCTTTGCCAGGTCTGTGCCTCAACACAATCCTGTCTCGGAGTTCTACAGATAATTCCTTCGACCTCATGGCTTGGTTTTTGCTCTGACATGCACTGTCAACTGTGGGACCTTATATAGACAAGTGTGTGCCTTTCCAAATCATGTCCAATCAATTGAATATACCACAGGTGGAATCCAAGTTGTAGAAACATCTCAAGGATGATCAATGGAAACAGGATTCCATTTTGAGTCTCATAGCAAATGGTCTGAATACTTATTTAAATAAGGTACCTGTTTTTATTTTAAATTAATTTTCAAAACTTTCGAAATACCCGTTTTTGCTTTGTTGTTATTGGGTATTGTGTGTAGATTGATGAGGAATTGTTTATTTATTTAAGCCATTTTAGAACAAGGCTGTAATGTAACAACATGTGGAAAAAGTGAAGGGGTCTTAATACTTTCCAAATGCACTGTATATCTTATTACTTTCTTAATTTACTTTCCAATGTGTATATTTTGTGTGCACACTGTCTATATTCGTTTGAATGGTAATGTCGGAGTGTGAAACAGTTGCTTAGAGGATGTGGCTTTGGGTATGGGGGTGGGGAGGGTTAATGGACGGTGGAGACCAATGTTCCCTCAAAAAAAATTCAGCACTGAGCAAATTTCAGGTCTGCTAAGCGCAAAGTTGAATGTTGTGAAAATTCTGTGCAACTTCCAGCGCGCGTTTACTGTTAACACTGCTGTACCTGCTTTAAGTTTCAGTTTTAACAGTGGTTCAGTAGGCTACTGTGGCTATTTGGTCATAATGTAGGCCTACCAGAGTGGCCTACTATCAAAACAATAGAGAAAATGAGATGACTGAACATTTTGTTGTGTTGTGTGATGCAAGAAACCACTTTACAAAATAAAATGCATCATTATTCCCATACAATTATTACAGAGAATCCGACAAATGATGCTATCCTCTGCCTATTAGCTCCTTTGCTTATTCAAGCCTGTCTGTCTTAAAAATACAACACTACCCCTTTAAGACAAACAAAAATCTCTTTACCTGACTCGCTTTCAAAGATGTCTAGAAATGTACACATTTTGTGCTCTTGTAGAACTATGTAAAATGTCTTGCATAGTTTGTTTTGTTTCGGTATGTTGCATTGAAAGCTGCTAATATTGCGTTGAGTCGATCACAATTGCCACAATAAAGGAAAACGCTGATAGTGTCAGCAGGGAAAACTCTAGAACAGTGGCCACCAACCTTTTATGAGTCAAAACGCAAACCGAGATCGACCACTCAGATTGTTTTTTAACATGACTTAAAAAAAATGTAAGCCTACGCAACATTAACCAATCAAAAACAGTACTGTAGCAACGAGGTTTGTGCAGTAAGCTATAGGCCCAATACATTAACACCACATATTGGCTTTCCCAATGCATTGTTTTTTTAAATGTATATTAAACAATTTGAGGTAGGCTGTATGATCACACCGGTAATAGATCAGTTCTTGCATTACTTGTGAAGCACAGCTGAGTGAGCATACATTTAAATAATTCGCTTTTTATTTTACTGGGCTGATGGTGCCTGCATTTGATAGTCAGTCTCAGTGGAGGGAGAGAACAGCAGACTGAGGTTCCTCCACTGACACTGACCAAAAAGGGACACCGAAACTCGAGTCGGACCGCATTATTTCTGCTTCATGCACAAATTCATGTTGTTGCTCTTATGAACAGAGAAAGTGAAATATTCCATGATATTAAAAAACACCCAAGCCGCTAATAATAATAACAATGCAAGCCACTTTCCTCCTCATTCCTTACTGCTGCAGTGCTTGTTGTAGAGCTGAGTGGAAATAGGAAGAACGTGCATTTTATGGGTTATAAAAGTGTTGAATACAAAGTGTTGACAGTGCTGAGTAAGAACTTAAACATGAACTCACTCATAAAACCAGCAGCTCTTTGCTGTATTCATTGACAGTCTCTCTCTAGTCATGGTTTTAAATGTTTTGAAATCTCACAGTATGAGCTTTGCTGTAGCTTTTTAATTTTTAATTTATTTATTTAACTAGGCAAGTCAGTTAAGAACAAATTCTTATTTACAATGACGGCCTACCAGGGAACAGTGGGTTAACTGTCTTGTTCAGGGGCAAAACAACAGATTTTTACCTAATCGGCTCAGGGATTTGATCCAGCAACCTTTCGGTTACTGGCCCAACGCGCTAACCACTAGGCTACCTGCCACCCCAGCTATGCCTGCTACGTTACTGCAGACACAGTAATCTGAGCCATCCGATTGTCTAGCGGTAGGCCTGTAGTGTACTTGATTTGCTCTTCAGGCACGTCGGAAAGGCAGAATTTGTACCTTCAGACACATGAAAAGGTTCAAAATGGCAACAGTTCGCCTATCCGGCACCCAGTGTAGCTGAATCACATGCACCTACCGCCAACAGCCTGAGACGAAAAAGAAAAAAAAAGGAACAAGGCTTTATCGTTGTTTTTTTTCTTCCAAAGAAATGTTTGCCGATTAACTAGGAAGGCCTTGGAGATGGACCGGTTGGTGACCACTGCTCTACAAAGTTGAGTGAAGTTCGCAGCTTAGAGGGAACATTGGTGGAGACCACCAGCTTACCCAGGTCATTCTGGCAGCTCTCAGAGATGCGGTAGCAGTGCATCTTGCTGAAGTTCCGCGAGCATATTCGCACGCAAGCGGGGTGAAGGAGCATGCTACGTAGACGTCCTAGGCCACACTCTGGAGGCACAATGACATAACAGGCAGCGTGTGTCTGCAAAGGATGAAACAAACGCATTATTAACTATAGTTGTTCTTTAGTGGCGGTACATTTGGTGTCGTTTTGAGGCTTACCGTCATACCACACCACTCGCACCGCATCCCCGCCAGGACGTCCGAGGAGCCACAGGTGCGTCGGCAGACCTCACAGCGTGCACCTGAGGGGATGTTTCCCTCCCGCCAGTGGTGGTGAAGCGTATCCTAGGACAAGAAGAGAGAAAAGGAGACGGAGAGAGAGGTGGTTCAAAAAGCAATAAGTGAATTAGTCACCACATCGGAATACACTCATTATCCTGCTGGATTTGCTTTAATGTAGATCTGGCTGGACCAAACATTTGATATTGCTCAGCACAGCAGTAATTTCTCTCACATTGTTTCAGTGTGCTTGCTCATGGAACTCTTTGGCTCAAGATGATCCCTCCCCTGACCGAGGCAGGTTATCAGTGTTAAAGCTACAATCTGTAACTTAAATTCCGCCTCAAAAGTGCTACCCTTGCACTAGTCTTCTGTTTTGCCTCTTTGCCTACTGAGAATACTGTACCTTTCCAGCAAACTGTGAACATTCCCAGAACATTCCCTAAGTTCCCCATTAAGTTTTTTCGAACATTAGAATGATAACATTCCCAAATGTTTTTGCGAAGAAAATGCTTGAAATGAAATATCCTTGGAATGTTCTTCTAACAATCATTAAAATGTGTATTAATTACCATATAACATTCACCGAAGGTTGTCATTAGGTTGCCAGGGATTGTATTAACACAATGTTCCGGTGAAAGCAATAGAAAAGGTTCTAAGAAAACATTACAGGAATATTCTGCTAATGTTGATGGAGATGTTATTAGAAACAAGCAAGGAATGCTCTCATGAAATTAGTGTGACGTTATGACATGATTGTTCCAATAACGTTTTCTAAACATTCTTCAGCAATGAGGCCTGGATTCAATTAAATTGGTTCTGAGAAAACATTACTGGAATGTACTGCTAACATTAATGGAGATGTCATCCGATACACCTACCAAGGTATAGGGTCTTAATTTGACCAGTTTCTCACAGCAGGAAAATAATCCTGCAGCACCAGGAAATTTGAGTTGAAATGTGGATGATAATTAAGGGACATTTTTGTATGGGTTAATACGTTTTTCGTTAGAACAAATCAAATCTGAAATTTTAAAGTGGAAATTACAAACTTTAAAAGCCTCGAATACACTACAAGTTGTAATTTCCTGCAACAGGGTGGTCAAATTAAGATCCTGTATAGGCCTAACAATTAATGATGCGTATTGATAACAACAAACCACCCAGCAAACCGGAAACATTCCCAGAACATTAGCTAACATTTCCATTAAGTTCTAGTTAGAGTTTGAGCTAACATTAGGATGATAGCGTCCCACAAACATTCAAAGAAGGTTTTTTGATCACCACAACCTTTTTCTTAATAAAATGTTATAAATTAAATGTTGGAATGTTCTCCTAACATTCACTAAAATGTTGTTCACAACATCTGTAAAAACTACCACAGAACATTCCGATAAGGTTCTCATTAGGTTGCCAGGGAATGTATTAACACAATGTTCCGGTAATGTTCTTAGAACATACTGCCGCAAACAAAATGTGGGCGCAACAGAAGGAAACAGTACAGGAATGTTCTGCTAATGTTGATGGATGTTATTTAAAACACCTATACACAACAAGCAAGGAATATTCCTAAAATGGTCTCAAAAAGGTAGTGTGATGTTATGACATGATGGTTCAAATAACGTTCCCTGAACATACTTTAAAATGTTGGAGCAATAGAATTTGTAAAAAAAGAAGAAAAAATGGTGTCCTGGTATAGTCAGCGAATATGGATGGAGACATTACTACTAACACCTAGAACAAAAAAGAAACAGTCCTGCGAGACTCTTATAAAGTTATTACTTAAAGGTTAAGACATGACGACACAAAATTGCTCTAAAAACCTACTTCAACAATAACGGAAGTAGTTCTGAAAGCATTGCTGCAATGTTCTGCCTATGTTGATGTGTAATGTGACATTATTATATGATGTTGCTAAACTTTTAAACAAATGGCATTTTAATATTCTTACATCATTATATTTTATTAAGGTATTGTCCAAACATAGTGCCTTCTGAAAGTATTCACACCCTTTGACTTATTCCACATTTTGTTGTGTCACAGCCGGAATTCAAAATGGATTAAATATATATTTTTCCCCCTCACCCATCTACACACAATCCCCCATAACGACAAAGTGAAAATTTGTTTTTAGACATTTTGGCAAATCTATTGAAAAAGAAATACAGAAATATCTAATTAACATAAGTTTTCACACCTGGGTCTATACTTTGTAGAAGAGCGATTACAGCTGTAAGTCTTTCTGGGTAAGTCTCTAAGAGCTTTCCACTCCTGGATTGTGCAACGTTTGTCAAGCTCTGTCAAATTGGTTGTGATCATTGCTAGACAGCAATTTTCAGGTCTTGCCATAGATTTTCAATTAGATTTAAGTCAAAACTATAACTCGGCCACTCAGGAACATTCACTGTCTTTTTGGTAAGCAACTCCAGTGTAGATTTGGCCTTGTGATTTAGGTTATTGTCCTGCTGAAAGGTGCATTCATCTCCCAGAGTCAAGAGGAAAGCAGACTGAACCTGGTGTTCCTATTGGATTTTTCAGTATTACTTTAGTACCTTGTTGCAAACACGATGTACGTTTTGGAATATATAACAGTCATTGAACATTAAACTGTTAATGTGTAGCCTCATGGTGAAATCCCTGAGTGGTTTCCTTCCTCTCTGGCAACTGAGTTAGGAAGGACGCCTGTATCTTTGCAGTGACTGGGTGTATTAATACACCATCCAAAGTGTAATTAATAACTTCAGCACGCTCAAAGGGATATTCAATGTATGCTTTTTTAACATTTGGAAAGTATTCAGACCCCTTGACTTTTGTTACATTACAGCATTATTCTAAAGTGGATTAAATATATATTTTTCCCCCTCACCCATCTACACACAATACCCATAATGTAAAAGCAAAAACAGATTTTTGGCAAATTTACATAAGTATTCAGACCCTTTATTCTGTTCTTTGTTGAAGCACCTTTAGCAGCGATTACAGCCTTGAGTCTTCTTGGGTATGACGCTACAAGCTTGGCACCCCTGTATTTGGGGAGTTTCTCCTATTCCTCTCTGCAGATCCTCTCAACCTCTGTCAGGTTGGATGGGGGAGCGTTGCTGCACAGCTATTTTCAGGTCTCTCCAGAGATGCTTGATCAGGTTCAAGTCCGGGCTCTGGCTGGGCCACTCAAGGACATTCAGAGACTTGTCCCGAAACCACTCCTGCGTTGTCTTGGCTGTGTGCTTAGTGTCCTTGTCCTGTTGGAAGGTGAACCTTCACCCCATCCTATTGTCCTGAGCGCTATGGAGCAGGTTTTCATCAAGAATCGCTCTGTACTTTGCTCCGTTTATCTTTCCCTTGATCCTGGTCTCCCAGTCCTTGCCGCTGAAAAACATTCACACAGAATGATGCTGCCACCACCATGCTTCACCGTAGGGATGGTACCAGGATTCCTCCAGACGTGACGCTTTCAGGCCAAAGAGTTCAATCTTGGTTTCATCAGACCAGAGAATATTGTTTCTCTTGGTCTGAGAGTCCTTTAGGCAATCTCCAAGTGGGATGTCTTGTGCCTTTTACAGAGGAGTGTCTTCCGTCTGGCCACTCTACCATAAAAGCTTGATTGGTGGAGTGCTGCAGAGATGGTGGTCCTTCTGAAAGGTTCACCCATCTCCACAGAGGAACTCTGGAGCTCTGTCAGAATGACCATAGGGTTCTTGGTCACCTCCCTGACCAAGGCCCTTCTCCCTCGATTGCTCAGTTTGGCTGGGCGGCCAGCTCTAAGAAGAGTCTTGGTGGTTCCAAACTTCTTCCATTTAAGAATGAAGGAGGCCACTGTGTTCTTGGGGACCTTTAAAGAACTGAAAACGGCTGATCTGTTAACCTTCTTGCAACATCAAAGGATGTTTTGTGCACCCTGACACAAACATTATATGAATGTCAGCACAACTGATCAGTTTTAGTGTTTTGGGAACCTCTCTCTTGTCATATCCCCAAAATGTTCCCACAACCTAAAGACAATTGTAAACATACAAATGTATTTCTGGGAACATTCTTGCAACATCAGGCAAATGTTTTTTTTTACCTATTAGTAACATTGTAATCATCAGCACAACTGGATAGCTGTTTGTGTTTTTGGAACATATATTTTGTGATGGCCCCACAATGTTCCCACCAGACTGCTCCTACAACCTAATGAAACATTCTGGGAACATTTAAAGAATAGACAACATGTGTTCTGGGAATGTTCTTGCAACGTCAGGCAAATGTTTTTTTTATTTATTTTTTATTTCACCTTTATTTAACCAGGTAGGCTAGTTGAGAACAAGTTCTCATTTGCAACTGCGACCTGGCCAAGATAAGGCATAGCAGTGTGAACAGACAACACAGAGTTACACATGGAGTAAACAATTAACAAGTCAATAACACAGTAGAAAAAAGGGGAGTCTATATATACATTGTGTGCAAAAGGCATGAGAAGGTAGGCAAATAATTACAATTATGCAGATTAACACTGGAGTGATAAATGATCAGATGGTTATGTACAGGTAGAGATTGGTGTGCAAAAGAGCAGAAAAATAAAAATAAATAAATAAAAACAGTATGGGGATGAGGTAGGTGAAAATGGGTGGGCTATTTACCAATAGACTATGTACAGCTGCAGCGATCGGTTAGCTGCTCGGATAGCAGATGTTTGAAGTTGGTGAGGGAGATAAAAGTCTCCAACTTCAGCGATTTTTGCAATTCGTTCCAGTCACAGGCAGCAGAGAACTGGAACGAAAGGCGGCCAAATGAGGTGTTGGCTTTAGGGATGATCAGTGAGATACACCTGCTGGAGCGCGTGCTACGGGTGGGTGTTGCCATCGTGACCAGTGAACTGAGATAAGGCGGAGCTTTACCTAGCATGGACTTGTAGATGACCTGGAGCCAGTGGGTCTGGCGACGAATATGTAGCGAGGGCCAGCCGACTAGAGCATACAAGTCGCAGTGGTGGGTGGTATAAGGTGCTTTAGTGACAAAACGGATGGCACTGTGATAAACTGCATCCAGTTTGCTGAGTAGAGTGTTGGAAGCAATTTTGTAGATGACGTCGCCGAAGTCGAGGATCGGTAGGATAGTCAGTTTTACTAGGGTAAGTTTGGCGGCGTGAGTGAAGGAGGCTTTGTTGCGGAATAGAAAGCCGACTCTTGATTTGATTTTCGATTGGAGATGTTTGATATGGGTCTGGAAGGAGAGTTTAGAGTCTAGCCAGACACCTAGGTACTTATAGATGTCCACATATTCAAGGTCGGAACCATCCAGGGTGGTGATGCTGGTCAGGCGTGCGGGTGCAGGCAGCGAACGGTTGAAAAGCATGCATTTGGTTTTACTAGCGTTTAAGAGCAGTTGGAGGCCACGGAAGGAGTGCTGTATGGCATTGAAGCTCGTTTGGAGGTTAGATAGCACAGTGTCCAAGGACGGGCCGGAAGTATATAGAATGGTGTCGTCTGCGTAGAGGTGGATCAGGGAATCGCCCGCAGCATGAGAAACATCATTGATATATACAGAGAAAAGAGTCGGCCCGAGAATTGAACCCTGTGGCACCCCCATAGAGACTGCCAGAGGACCGATTATACAAACATTGTATAATCATCAGCACAACTGGACCGTTTTTGTGTTATGAGAACATTTGCCCCAACTTAATAAATGTTCTGGGAACTTTCAAAAGAAGAAAATAACCAATTTTGGTTTGCTGGATTAACTTTAAATGAAAAAGGTGTGAACACAATGCACCTTTAAGACAGAGGCGTGGAATACTTACAAAGTCCTGACTCCCATCCTGATGGCAGAGACGACAGTCACCACAGCTGAATGCAGCACATTCCGAGTGGGCATGCAGCTCACAAACTGAAACCGAAAACAGAGGTTATATTACTTTTGTCAAAGTCACTACTATGACTGATGGACCAGTTAGATTTCCCCCAAGGAAGTTTAAATACAGTGTGAATCTCATTATTCAAAAATGTATGTACTCACTACTGTAAGTTGAAGAGTGTCTGCTAAATGACTAAAATGTAAAAGTACATTCCCCTACTACTGCAGTTTCGATTTGAGATAACATGTTTCATATGAGGTGACAGTAGAGAATGTTATCTTTTATTTTAGGGTCTTTTCATACATATCTGATTTACTGTTTAGAAATGAAAGCACTTTCTATATCTTTATAGACAAATTCACTTAATGTATTAAAGTAATCAAAAGTTGAGTATTTAGTCCCATATTCCTAGTACGCAATGACTACATCAAGCTTGTGACTTTACAAACTCGTTGGATGCATTTGCAGTTTGTTTTGGATGTATTTTGGGTTATGTTTTGCCCCATAGGAACGGAATGGTGAATGATGGCTGGAGTCATTTTCTTTCTAAGTGGGTAGATAAGATGTTTCTGAACACTTCTAAATCAATTCTGATATTGCCATGATTAAGAAAAATCATGAATAATGGCGAGTTAGAAAGTTACAGAGGCTACAACAAAGCATGCTAACCTCTCACCATTATCAATGATGGGGGAGATAAAACATTTTTGGGAGGTATATGATCTTCGTCCCTCTAACTTTCTCACTCAGGCCTTCCGAGTGGCGCAGTGGTCTAAGGCACTGATTCGTAGTGCTTGAGGTGTCACAGCCCCGGGTTTGATCCCAGGCTGCACAATTGGCCCAGCGTCGCTCGGGTTAGGGGAGGGTTTGGCCGGCGGGGATTTCCTCGTCTCATCACGCTCTAGCGACTCCTTGTGGCGGGCCGGGCACCTGCAAGCTGACTCCGATCGCCGGGTGAACGGTGTTTCCTCCAACACATTGGTGCGGCTGGCTTCTGGGTTAAGCAAACAGTGTGTCAAGAAGCAGTGCGGTTTGGCAGGGTCGTGTTTTGGAGGACGCATGGCTCTCGACTTTCGCCTGTTGCGGAGTTGCAGCAATGGGACAAGACTGTAACTACCAATTTGATATCATGAGAATGGGTTTTGAGCCCAACCGGTTCAGTTTAGTATTTTTTTGTTGCCTGTTTTGCATTTTATTTTGGCATTCATTGATATATCAGCTTGCAAATAATGTAAAAATAAATAATAATAGACTTAATAAAGCCGCATACAAACACGGTCTCTTTCTTGAGTAAGGCAGCTCCAAAATGTAGGTGTTTCAGCCCAGCTCAATGCTTTCTGTGGTGGTGGGGCAGCCAGCGGAAATACAGAGCGTAGGGGTTGGTAATCTTCTCTAATTGCGGCGTGATTAGCTCAGTGTTCTGTCACTCATGAGGACACTACTTCATCGGAGAATCTACAGGTAGAGCTAGGCAGTTCAAGCCCCCTTGGGTGCTGCCATAGATTTACATTAGAAGTCCCTGTCCAAGAAGGATTAAGGCCATTGGCCAGAGATTAAATGACGTCAAATCACATTATATCTACCATAGCTTTGATTGTACTGATCATGTCAACATCCTACTTTCACAATCTTACCTAGCTAGCTAGACAACCAGTCATAATCATGAATCACATTGACAATTTACAGGCAAATCCTTTTCAATACTTGTCATATGAAGAGAAATTATAGATAAATCGTATCGGTGCTCATTGGCCATAAACATTGCACAACAAGTTGGAAATTGGAAATTCAACAATGAGTGGTTTGGAAGGAATCAAAGGCTAACTGCAAGCGTTGCAAAACAATCACTATTTTGCTTCCCCTGCCAGCTATTTGGTGGAGAGGATGTGTGGTCCAAGTCTGGGTTTGAGGATTTAAAACATCTCTCTGAAAGGGTCTCTTTTCCAAGCTTAAAATGATAAACATTCACATTGGTCATGCTGTCAGTCCAGCATGACTTATGCCGCGTTCAAAACAACTGGAAACTTGGAAATCTCATACTCCATTGCTTCACTCTGAAAAAAAACCAGCTCTGACTGGGAAAACACATTTTGAACGGTCATCCAACTCTGAATTCCATGTAGGGAACTCGGGCCTCTTTGTAGTGCTCCGACCTGAAAAATCACTGATGTCATGATTCAACCTTGTTTTTTTTCAGAGTTCTCAGTTGTCTTGAAAGCACCATAAATCCAGAAAATGCCAGACTGTGACAAAGTTTGATAACAAAGTTTGCCCACAAGAAGGACAGCCGCACCACGTTCAAGTGAGCACAGCACAACAACGGTGAGTCCAAAAATGTCTTGTATGCTGCTGCATAAATGATGTAAAATGCCAGGGAGATATGTATACTGTAGATAAGAAAGTAATACTCATGACCAATGATACATGCTGACCAGACCGGGCACGTCGCATGCGCGAGCGTCGCAAAATAAATGTAGAAATCCATGTTATTCAATTATTGCACCCACACTGCTCGCACGCGCCAACGAGCGTCAGCGATGCCAAGAGCTAAAATAGAACTCCTTTCTATTTCTGACGCAGATCGCGCTGAAAGTCCTGCCTCTCCCATCTCCTCATTGGTTTATAGAAGCAGGTACCCACGTGCCATTTCCTCATTGGTTATACCCACGTGGGTGATTGAAAGACTAAATGTCAGCCGGTTTGGGTTGCGTGTAAGTGTATGTTGTGTAGTAAGCTGTTAGTAGCGCATGTGCCACAGCCTAATAATTTGGTCCCTTTTCCCCTCATAATTTAGCCTACTGTTCTGATTTGGTGATGCACCTGTAGCCTATAGCCTGTTTTAGAGAAATGTCACCATCAAATATGGTAAGAGCTTTCTTTGTCTGCTTATATGCCCCCGTTATTTATCCTGCGTTCTTAGGGTGCACAGGGAGAATGCTGTAAGACCGGCCCATGTTCTGAATTCTGTCGCGAAATGTGCTGAACAAATAGTTATATCGACTACTCGCTCATTAATGTCTTAATCGAAATGACGGCTTGCCTCTTATCCGGTCATCGTGCCCTTATGCCATAGTTTGTACATCTCAATTGTTTTATTGCTTATATAGGTCTATCTCATTAGTATCTTATTCATCATTTTAGGCCATGTTGGAATTATTTCATTGTTTTGCTTACTTTGTGTATTATAATTATCTCATGTGCTTTTCTTAAGGAGGAGGGGATACTATATAATGTTGTTGGGTCTGTAACCATGTTTGCCAGTGACAGTCTCTTCCCATTCAAATATCGTTTTTTCAACAAAAAGTTCAGTAATATACTCATGTAATTCCAGTTGATTTTGCGAGGGTTGTTTTGTTTGCGCAATGTGCTGTCATTGCGTCAGTATATTGTCTATAAATGTGGATCCTCATGATTGTATTTTCCTTCCTTTTTAAACCACATAGGCCTATTCAAATAATACAATGTTGTGTAGTGGCTTTGTTGGCATGCATCAAAAAAAAAGAAGAAGGTTGAATTTGCCCCACCAAGATTTACATGCTAAAATCACCACTGGGTAGCATCCACATTCATGTAGATGTGTTCACAAACATCTATTCTTACTAGCAATAAAAAGGACACAATACATTATTCTCCATTCACTTCCTATTGGACCAAACAATGCGAAACACAACCAAACAAGCTGTAAATGCATTCAACCAGTTTATAGCGTTACAAGCTTGATACAGACATTGTGTGCAAGGTACATGTGACCAAATACTAAACCTTTGACTACTTTAAATACACTATAAGTGAAATGTGTCCAAATATATATGACATCTTCAAATAGTGGACTAAATATATTAAGTGCTTTAATTTCTAAACTGTAAATCAGATATGTATGAAGGGGACATTCTGTACTGTCGCCTCATATGAAACATTTGATTTCAAATCCAAAATGCTGGAGTATAGAGCCATATGTAATATTTTAGCATCACTCTCTAAATACATATGGAGGGGAGTGTATAGAAAATCTACTTTGGGTGTGTACACGTGTGTCTACTGTCCAATGTGGCCTATGTACACGTACCTTGAGGTTTAGCTTCCATATGCAGCATCATGACCTGCACACTTCTACTAAGTAAACATGCAACACTTTGGCCATACGTTGCAAGTACATTGTGCCATTGGTCGCATAAACACTGTCTGTTGTGAAAGCTCTTGAAAACGAACCTTCACAGCGAATGGCTGTGTTTCCCTCCAGATGTTTTCGACACACACAGCAGAATCTCTTTTTCTGCCCTGCTGGACCAAAGCAATGGGCCACAGGGATCTGGAGTTCACAAATGGACAAAAAAGGAATATGCACACTTCTACGAAGTAAACATGCAACACTTTGGCCATACGTTGCAAGTACATTGTGCCATTGGTGGCATATACACTGTCTGTTGTGAAAGCTCTTGAAACCATGCCGAAGGATTGTCGGGCTAGCATGCACTAACCACAATCACAAGCAGCGATAGAGCGGTTTCACTTTGTGCTGTCACTCACCCGCACCAGCGTCGGGGCCATACATGAACACGCAGTCCTCACAGTCTTCAGGCACTTCTCATGGCACATAAAGTTACATACTAGGGGTGGGAGGAGACACCAGAGTCAGTCAACTAGTCAATTCATCCTTGGAGCATCAGTAACAAGGCTATCTAAAGTCCTATTAATTTCTTGTAATGAGATTTTGGTGTTACACTGTCTATAAACTACCTTTGTATTGGCTAATGTCTTGTAAATGCTTTAGTAATGCCTTCACACAATAATGCATTATAATATTTGCTAAGCATTCGTAATAATCTTTATAGATTGGCAATTCTACGGCAACCAAGTGACACTGAGACTCAGATGTTTTACTTTAAAAATTGTATGCCAAACAAAAACCAATAATTGCTCAATTTAAAAAAATAAGTAAATGTGTTTTTGTATAGTGTTCTATGAAAATTGTTAAAAGTGGTCCTTGTGTATAGAGTTGTATTCTTTGTTTAACTTTGCAATCATTGTTGTTGTTTTTAAGTGAAAATCTGATTCTCGGTGTCACCCAGATGCACACAGTTGTGGCAGTCATGATGCATTAGAATAGACCTACTCTAGAAAGTGCTACTGAAACTGGTCCCTGACAAGGTTACGGCTCAGGGTCTATATGTTGAAAGGAGCAGTGGTTAGTCACAACCCACTGGGCACACACTGCTTGAGCCAGGCCATAAGCAGCCCTATAGACCTACTGAGATATTATGGGCTTCTGCTAGATGGCACAGTAACAAGTGTTCTAATAAGACAAGCTGTCTAACAACAAGAGTGCATGATCGCATCCACCTTCACGGAGGCGACATACAGTCTATGCTTCACATTTGACACATTAGCAAATAGGCTGTCACAGCATATAAGAAGGCACATTAAGTCTATAATCTAGCACCACTGTAGCATTATAAACATTTCTTATGCCATGTCTAGGGTGTTTAGTTTTTTGTTGTTGCTCTCGAGCATCCAGTCCCCTGTTGCCATGCCGACCAGTTAAAGTGTATCACGATTTGACTGCAGCTAATTGCGCACCAGAGACTTTGCATTTCCCCTCGTTCGCTCTGCCTGGTAACACTGGGTGCTGTCCATCAGTCTTATGCTGTTATGCAGTGCTGCTGTGCTGTCCCCTTGCTTCAGTGTAAGGCTAGGCATTGCTTTATTTCCTATATGTTTTTACACATGTTCATGGGAGGTACATTTTCAGATGGAGTAAAGGAGAGGGACTTTACTGAATTGACATTAATCGATAGCATCATAATGTCAGTCTGTGCATGATAATGGCATTGGTCTACAGGCTGCAGTTTAACATTTTTACACACACAAATGTATTGGACACAACGACAAGGCCTCTTTCACACACACATACACAATGTTACTACACACATACAGCGCTTCCTCTCGCCTACGACACGCACACAAACTGCCATCGGGGTAAGTACTGCTCTAGGAACATGCCATACTGTACACGGCGACAATATCTAGACAAGTTTAGAACCTATACGCATTACGTCAACCAAAATGCTTCAGTTTGAGAATTCAACAATTCAAGGAAAATTCCCCAACGTCAAGCACATTTTACATTTTAGTTGAGCCGTTTCAACTCAACTGGTCTGGTCAAGTGAAGAAACAAAAACAAATGTCACGTCTCATGTAAACCAACCTACCTTCACAAATGAAGCCGATAAGACCCCATATGAAATCACTGCAGTTGTGGCAGAACGTTGGCTTGGTGAGAGTCACTTTCCTAAAACAATGTCCGGGTGCACTGACATGGTACCTTGAGCGAGACCCAGGGGATTGTTGTGCCTTTTTCCTCCCGGACAGGGGGCTTGCGCTTTCCATGATGGAATTCTCATTCTTCGTTCGAGTGCTGTTTGCCATCGTATCTGTGCACCACAAGAGTCGTGTATAATGAAAACGTAGCTAGGGTGTTTGAGTGAAAATATGTTTCCGCTGCCAAGCGGCAAAACCAGCGAGCTCCAGCTACGTTAAGCCCAACCGCCGTGTCATTACACTTTGGAGCCAGTGGTGCCAGCTGCTGCTGGAGCTATAGCAGTCATGAAGTTAGCTAACAACAATAGACAAGGCAGTTAGCTACCAGCATTGCAAAAAATAAAAAACATAAGTCTTGAATGATCCAGAAATATGGTTAATTGACAAAACACTCAGTCTTGTGGCTCGTCACCAGGAAACAAGAAAAATAAGCTTACTGGCTAACTTAACGTTAGCAAAACGCTACATTTACTCGCAAAAAAATTAAAGGCAAGCAAGTTCAAAGAAAATCCATCAAAGCAACAAGTGACAATCGAACTAATTAACGACTTAAATTGCTAACTAAATTGGTTGTTTTTATCCTGCTCCGTTTTTCTTTTGCAGCTTTTACACATCAGCTGCTAGCTACTTCCGCCCGCAGTTTTCATAGTTGTGCAGCGGTTTTCATCCGCCCTGACATGGTTGGCCCTCACAGCGCCTAGACATGAGTGAGTGACCAGCATCACAGAATTTTCAAAGCAAATGAAGCACAGCACAAACAGATAAATCCTTGCGGGGCTCCAGCAGCCACCTCGACCATAACACGCAAGCGACCCTATTGCCCTAACAACTCATTGTGCAGAGTTCTCTAGATCATAAAAATGATTTTTTTTTACAATGCAACAAACTCTTGGTTTTTATTCACTAGCCTACTTGTATTTCCCATAATCTTTTGGCATGCGGCATTTCACCTACCACCGGTCACCAGTATTGTAATGACCTGACTAGATTAAAAAGGAACAATTGTCCAGACAGAGGATTGAGTTTACGAATTTACGGTGTATTAACCCAACTTCACACAGGCTACTGTTTGGCCGTAGCCCACGCCAAATAAATGAAGGATACCCAATAAAACAACCGTGACCTTCTCTCGTGAAGGACCGCCATAATAGAAAGAACAATAGCTAAACCTGGTCTTAACTTCCAATGCTCCACCCCCCTGCCCGAACCCCTCCACGCCACCCCGCCAACCACCAGGATACCCGGCATCAGAACATTCCAGGCATTCCCATGATTGGAAAGATAGCAGGTTGATTGGCAAGTCGGACCCCGCGAACACTGGGTAATGAATGGTAAGTACAAAACAACCAACTAATAGCATAACACATAACACGCAGCTGTCAGTGCGGGTTGTTATAGTATTATACTTATCCGTGGTCAACCGAATTGGTGGAAACCTGTCAATACTTATAACCTATCAACTCAAAAGTAAAGTGATAAACCCCAATGGGCCTCTTTCTGCCTTTCTTATCGTCCCTGGCATTCAATTCATCAGTCAACCAACTCTTGGATACAGGCCGGTTATTTTTATTTTTTAAAATCTTTATTTAACTAGACAGTTTAACAGTTAAGAACACATTCTTATTTTCAATGACGGCCTATGAACAGTGGATGAACTGCCTTGTTCAGGGGCAGAACGACAGATTTTACCTTGTCAGCTCGGGGATTCGACCTTTCGGTTACAAGTCCAACGCTCTAACCACTAGGCTACCTGCTGCCACCTAGTGGTATTTAGGTGAAAATACATGTGACAACTCACATTACATGAACACAGTGAAATGTATTAACCTTGGCCTGAAATTTATGTCACAGTGGATAGCTAAGAGCATGCAGATCAAGAAGTAGAAATCCAGGGCCCAGATTTTCAAAACATTTAATGCAGATCAAAATTATCATGTGGTGTTAGATTCTGCTCCTTTAGATGTAGTCCCTCATTTTTGGATGTCGTTTTTAGAGAACTGAATCAAATCTCTTAATATATAACATATGCTACAACAAATACACTTTTATATGATCCCATGACATTTGGGATAAAAAAAAAATGTATTTCTAAAGTGAAAGGTAACACAATTTAATGAGGGCTCAGGATTAAGACCAAGCCGTTCTGCCAGTCACATTCTGTTAAAGGTCACCGAGGCACACACATCCCTGGGTCGCTCCTCTTTTCAGTTTGTTGCAGCTAGCGACTGGAACGAGCTGCAACAAACACTCAATCTCTTCATTCAAAGACAATCATGGACACTCTTACTGACAGTTGTGGCTGCTTTGTGTGATGTATTGTTTTGTCGTCTCTACCTTCTTGACCTTTGTGCTCCTGACTTTGCCCAATAATGTGTGTACCATGTCTTTGTGCTGCTACTATATTTATATTGCATTTATTTTTTAAATCCCAGGCCCCCATCCCCACAGGCCTTTTGGTAGGCCGTCATTGTAAATAAGAATTTGTTCTTAACTGGTTTGCCCAGTTAAATAAAGGCTAAATAAAATAAATAAAAAAGACAACACATGGTCATTTTAATCTGGATTAAATAGGCCCTGGTGACCAGCTTTGAGAGGAATATGAAAACATGTGTATTCTTTTGTAGGCCTACCTGTTCTAAGCAAAACTATAAACACAACATGTAAAGTGTTGGTCCCATGTTTCATGAGCTGAAATAAAACGTCCCAGAAATGTTCTATATACGCACAAAAAGCTTTTGTGCACAAAATGTATTTACATCCCTGTTAGTGAGCATTTCTCCTTTGCAAAAATAATCCATCCACCTGACAGGTGTGGCATTTCAAGAAGCTGACTAAACAGCATGATCATTACACAGGTGCACCTTGTGCTGTGGACAATAAAAGGCCACTGAAATGTGCAGTTTTATCACACAACACATTGCCACAGATGTCTCATGTTTTGAGGGAGCATGCAATTGGCATGCTGACTGCAGGAATGTCCACCAAAGCTGTTGCCAGAGAATTTGTTTATTTCTCTACCACAAACTGCCTACGTTGTTTTAGAGAATTTGGCAGTACATCCAACTGGCCTCACAACCACAGACCACGTGTAACCACACCAGTCCAGGACCTCCACATCCGGCTTCTTCACCTGTGGAATTGTCTGAGACCAGCCACCCGGACAGCTGACGAAACTGAGATGTATTTGTGTCTGTAATAAAGCCATTCTGTGGGGAAAAACACATGGGTGGCTCAGGCCCACGCATGACTGCGCCCCTGCCCAGTCGTGAAATTCATAGAGTAGTGCCTAATTAATTTATTTCCTTATATGAACTGTAATTCAGTAAAATCGTTGAAATTGTTGCAGGTTTTTGTCCAGTATACATACGGTTATACCAAACTGAGAAAATAGGTGAGGCACAGACCCAACAGGTCTCGACCAATGATTTATACTGTATACACAGTGCATTTGGAAAGTATTCAGACCCCTTCCATCTACATTGTTACATTACAGCCTTTTTCTAAAATGGATTAAAATATTCCCCCCACATCTACACACAATACCCCATAACGATGAAGCAAAAACAGGTTGACATTTTTGCAATTTAAAAAAACAAAAACAGAAATACCTTAATTACATAAGTATTCAGTCCCTTTGCTATAAAACTCAAAATTGAGCTCAGGTGCATCCTGTTTCCATTGATCATCCTTTATGTTTCTACAACTTGGGACTCCACCTGTGGTAAATTTAATTGATCGGACATTATTTGGAAAGGCACACACGTGTCTAAATAAAGTCCCACAGTTGACAGTGCATGTCAGAGCAGAAACCAAGCCATGAGGTCAAAGGAATTGTCTGTAGAGCGCAGACAGGATTTTGTCAAGGCACAGATCTAGGGAAGGGTACCCAAACAATTTCTGTAGCATTTAAGGTCCCCAACAACAGTGGCCTCCATCGTTCTTAAATGGAAGAAGTTTGGAACCACCAAGACTCTTCGTAGAGCTGTCTGCCAGGAACATTATTGCAATCAGGGGAGAAGGGCCTTGTTCAGGGAGGTGACCAAGAACCTGATGGTCACCAACATAGCTTCTCTGTGGAGATTGGAAAATCGTCAATAAGGACAACCATCTCTGCAGCACTCCACCAATCAGGCCTTTATGGTATAGTGGCCAGACAGAAGCCACTCCTCAGTAAAAGGCATGAACAGCCCGTTTGAAGTTTGCCAAAAGGCACCTAAAGGCCTCGCAGAACATGAAACAAGATTCTCTGGTCTGACAAAACCAAGATTGAACTCCTTGCCCTGAATGCCAAGTGTCACATCTGGAGGAAACCTGGCACCCTACAGTGAAGCATGGTGGCAGGATCATGCTGTGGGGATGTTTTTCAGCAGCAGGGACTGGAAAACTAGTCAAGATCAAAGGAAAAATGAATAGAGCAAAGTACAGAGATATCCTTGATAATCTGTTTGAGCGCTCAAGACCTGACTGGGGACAAAAGGTCACCTTCCAACAGAACAAACCTAAGCACACAGACAAGACAGGAGTGGCTTTGGGACAAGTCAACATCCTTGAGTGGCCCAACTAGAGCCCAAGCTCCCCAGCCAATCTGACAGAGCATGGGAGAAACTCCCCAAACACAGCTGTGCCAAGCTTGTAGCATCATAATCTATGCTCAAGGCTGTAATCATTGCCAAAGGTGCGGCAAAGTACTCAGTCAAGGGTCTGAATACGTAAATGTTCCTGAAAGACATCTAAACCCATTTTTGCTTTGGGGTGTTGTGCATTTTTTTCAATTCTAGAACAAGGCTGTAAAGCAAGATGTAAATAGTCAAGGGGTCTGAATACTTGTGCACATACCATTTGACCTCTAATCACAATTTTTAGTGATCAAAGCTTGGACTTGTGCTTAAAGGTAATAATTGAACGCCTCATTTGGATCCATTGTGCTATATCTTGCATTTAACTTAACGCAGTCACATTTAAATAATTATCCATTGAACAAGCTTATTTCACCTTAAAATCCCCCACAAAATTAAATGTTAATGAAATTAAACATCTCCATTAAAATACTAATTGCGTAATTTAAATCCCATATATATTTATTCAACTACGCAAGTCAGTCAAAAACTCATTCTTAATTACAGTGACGGCCTACCTGGGAACAGTGGGTTAACTGCCTTGTTCAGGGGCATAAGGACCGATTTTTACCTTGTCAGCTCAGGGGTTCGATCTAGCAACCTTATGGTTACTGGCCCAATGTTCTAACCACTATGCTACCTGCCACCCTGTTTACATTATATTATCCATTTCACACAAGAAATATAGTTTCTCAACTTTTATTGCAAGTGAACCAAAAAAAAAAAAAAAAAAAGTACAGCTGAAGGTTGCCAGAGACAGGAAATGTGAAGTCAGATGTTTTAAAAAGAAAACAATTTAAGCCAACTCCTCTTCGCCCTCCTCCTCTTCAAACTCGCCCTCCTCCTCTGCAGTGGCATCTTGGTACTGCTGGTACTCAGACACCAGATCATTCATGTTGCTCTCTGCCTCGGTGAACTCCATCTCATCCATGCCCTCTCCGGTGTACCAATGGAGGAAAGCTTTACGGCGGAACATAGCTGTGAACTGCTCAGAGATGCGCTTGAACAGCTCCTGGATGGCAGTGCTGTTGCCGATGAAGGTGGCGGCCATCTTGAGGCCACGGGGAGGAATGTCACAGACTGCAGTCTTGACGTTGTTTGGGATCCATTCAACGAAGTAGCTGCTGTTCTTGTTCTGTACGTTCAGCATCTGCTCATCCACCTCTTTCATGGACATGCGCCCGCGGAAGACTGCAGCCACGGTGAGATAGCGTCCGTGGCGGGGATCACAGGCTGCCATCATGTTCTTAGAGTCAAACATTTGCTGAGTGAGCTCTGGAACCGTCAGGGCTCTGTACTGCTGGCTTCCCCTGCTGGTAAGAGGTGCAAAGCCAGGCATGAAGAAGTGGAGACGGGGGAAAGGCACCATGTTGACTGCCAGTTTGCGCAGGTCGGCGTTGAGCTGGCCAGGGAAGCGGAGACAGGTGGTGACCCCACTCATGGTGGCAGACACCAGGTGGTTGAGGTCGCCGTAGGTGGGTGTGGTGAGTTTAAGGGTACGGAAGCAGATGTCATAGAGAGCCTCGTTGTCGATGCAGTAGGTCTCGTCTGTGTTCTCTACCAGCTGGTGGACTGAGAGGGTGGCATTGTAGGGCTCCACCACAGTGTCTGACACTTTAGGGGAGGGCACCACACTGAAAGTGTTCATGATGCGGTCGGGATATTCTTCACGGATCTTGCTGATAAGCAGGGTGCCCATGCCAGAGCCAGTTCCACCTCCCAGGGAGTGGGTGAGCTGGAAGCCCTGGAGGCAGTCACAGCTCTCAGCTTCCTTCCTCACTACATCCAAGACGGAGTCAACTAGCTCTGCACCCTCGGTGTAGTGGCCCTTTGCCCAGTTGTTACCAGCGCCACTCTGACCTGGAAAGGACAAAAGTAGGACATCAATGCAAAGATAATGAGATGTTATGGAAAAACTGGGCCCTGGTGATTGATTGTGCAAACACTAAAGTCAGGGATGACAAAGCAAATTAAGCAACATGGAAACCCTTTGTTTTACGTAACCAATACCAACAGTTTGTCTCTGGTGACTGTAGTCAGGTAATTAAGGTGTACTGTAGTAACATGCAACGAATCCAGGCACAGACAACTTCCAAGTTAATATAGTCAAACTGCCAAAGACAGTTTCTTACCAAAGACAAAGTTGTCAGGCCTGAAGATCTGACCAAATGGTCCAGATCTCACAGAGTCCATGGTCCCAGGCTCCAAGTCCACAAGTACTGCACGTGGCACATACTTTCCACCTGAAATAACACAAGAGCACTTAGAATAAATTAACATCCTTTCAAAACCCTATTCTACCACACTTAGGACATCTAGGACATCAATTTTGTGTACCCAGAGCTGGACAAAGTCCAGATTAAAAGACCAAATGTGGATCATGACATCACACAACCTAACTCACCTGAAGCTTCATTGTAGTATACATTAATCCTTTCCAACTGAAGATCACTGTCCCCATGGTAACTTCCAGTGGGGTCAATGCCATGCTCGTCACTGATCACCTCCCAGAACTAAAGACAAAGAATGCATTTTGATAAGTCTGAAAATGTATTATAAATCTATAGACAATTCAGTTAAGATGTTTACAATCGAATTAAATAAAAAGCAAACAAGACATTTGAATTAAAAGAGTAATCGGCTTTTTTGCGTCATTCAAGTGCTACATCTAAAAACAAAATGGTTTCCAAAGTTGGCACCATTTTAAAAAAAGTATCATTTTTGCGTTGTCCTTGGTTAAAACGGACAAATAACAGGGGAAATTGTGCTCGATGTATTAGGACAGACAAATATGCATATGTAAACTGAAACATAAGACTATAATAGTTGCAGTGAGCAGGTTTTGGCGCACCCGGCTGAACAAGACAACCAGCCATATTACAACTGCGCGCGCTGAATCAACGCGGGGCGGCCAACACCCTTGAATTAGACTCATTGCGTCGATCTGGTTTGCCCCGTAAAAAACAAGTTGATGCCTCTTCAAAATCATTGAACTTGTTGGAACAAACGGGAAGGAAAATAATCAAGGGGATGTGATATATTCCGCCAAACAAAAATTGAACCAACTAAGAACGGGGCCACATTGTTTTCAATCCAATACATAACATTTTAATTTCCCCAAAGTTATTTTCTCGGGCACAATTTGAAATATATTTAAATTCAATATAGCGTTGTCGCAGATTTTATGTTTAAACAAATCATACTGCTAAACCTGATCAAAAGTCAAGGATTTAAAAGCCTAAAGTGTACCAACCTTAGCGCCAATTTGATTACCGCACTGACCAGCTTGTAAATGAACAATCTCCCTCATTTTGTTAGAGTAAACTTAGTCTAGTTTCAATGAGTTCCTTCTTTGAGCGGCTACAATCGTCAAACTGTTGCTCCAAAGTAAATTTGTTAAGTCATGCTCCAAAATCGCGTCCATTTATAGCAATCCTATTGGTTCATTTGGTCGCAGTACCCGCATTGTAAGCGACGTGATTGGTGTAATTCTGACCAGAAACGCTACGATATCACGTGTCGTAATAGGATGAATAATATAGGACCATAAAGAATGAAGTGGGAATAAAAACACTGGCTACAGTAGCCTACATCTCGGCCTCCAGATTGTAAATCGAATTAAGTTGAGCATGTTATCAAAAGTCTAGCATGTCATCTCGACAGAATTCATTCGTTCAAGTTTGTAGCATTCAATGCCTTCAATCTGAATTTTTGCATCACGAAACATATCTCCACTAATAAGGGAGAAATAATCAATAGCCGTATTTATATAATTTCACCTTTGATTTGGTCAATTTTCGTGGAGGCATAACGCAGGGAACGAGTTAAGGTTATTTTATATTTTTGGACTCTTGCTGAAGTCTTTACATGCAATCTTCAAGACAGTCTTCTAATTTATAAGAGTTATAAATCACTTGTCATTGTTCACGTTAAAAGGTTCCACATCATGTCAGTTATTTTTTAAAGTCTGCAACATTAACCGAACCATTGTCATGTTGAAATCTCAGATAGACCAACTTGAATAACACTTTTATTTGTATCATGAAATCCTCCCTTCTCTCTACCTTGATTATGAGATACATACAGTACCAGTGAAAAGATTGGACACCTACTCATTCAAAGGTTTTTCTTTATTTGTACTGTTTTCTACATAGACCAATAGTGAAGACATCAAAACTATGAAATAACACATACAAAAATGTTAAACAAAATATATTTTATATTCATGAAAGTTGCCACTCTTTGCCTTGACAGCTTTGCACACTCCTGGCATTCTCTCAACCAGCTTCGCCTGGAATGCTTTTCCAACAGTCTTGAAGAGTTCTAACAAATGCTGAGCACTTGTTGGATGCTTTTCCTTCACTCTGCATCCAACTCATCGCAAACCATCTCAATTGGGTTGAGGTCAGGTGATCATGGAGGCCAGGTCATCTGATGCAGCACTCCATCACTCTCCTTCTTGGTCAAATAGCCTTTACACAGCCTGGAGGTGTGTTGGGTCATTGTCCTGTTGAAAATCAAATTATAGTCCCACTAAGTGCAAACCAGATGGGATGGCGTATCTCTGCAGAACGCTGTGGTAGCCATGCTGGTTAAGTGTGCTGACTGTCACCAGCAAAGCAACCCCACACCTCCTCCTCCATTCTTCACGGTGGGAACTACACATGTGGAGATCCTCCGTTCACCTACTCTGAGTCTCACAAAGACACGGCAGTTGGAACTAAAAATCTCAAATTTGGACTCATCAGACCAAAGGACAGATTTCCACCGGTCTAATGTCCATTGCTTGTGTTTCTTGGCTCAAACAAATCTTTTCTTCTTATTGGTGTCCTAGTAGTGGTTTCTTTGCAGCAATTCGACCATGAAAGCCTGATTCACGCAGTCTCCTCTGAACAGTTCATTTTGAGATGTGTCTGTTACTTGAACTCTCTGAAGCATTAATTTGGGTTGCAATTTCTGAGGCTGGTAACTCTTATGAACTTCTCCTCTGCAGCAGAGGTAACTCTGGGTCTTCCTTTCCTGTGGCGGTCCTCATGAGAGCCAGTTTCATCATAGCGCTTGATGGTTTTTGCGACTGCACTTTCAAAGTTACTGACATTTTCCATATTGACTGACCTTCATGTCTTAAAGTAATGGACTGTCATTTCTCTTTGCTTATTTGAGCTGTTCTTGCCATAATATGGACTTGGTCTTTTACCAAATAGGGCTATCTTCTGTTTCCCACCCCTACCTTGTCACAACACAATTGATTGGCTCAAATGCATTAAGGAAAGAAATTCCACATATGAACAAGAAGCTGGTTGAGTAGAATGCCAAGTGTGCAAAGCTGTTATCAAGGCAAAGGGTGGCTACTTTAAATCTCAAATATATTTTGATTTGTTTAACACTTTTTTGGTTACTACACGATTCCAAATGTGTTATTTCATAGTTTTGACATCTTCACAATTATTCTACAACACAGAAAAAAGTAAAAATAAAGAAAATCCCTTGAATGAGTAGGTGTGTCCACACTTTTGACTGGTACTGTACATATGACATGATACTGCCGCGGTGCCAGGCCCATAACGGAGCAGATGGGCTTGTTTTTGGCTTGTTTATGGTGTACTCCATGTGTAACTCTGTGTTGTTGTCTGTGTCACACTGCTTTGCTTTATCTTGGCCATGTCGCAGTTGCAAATGTGAACTTGTTCTCAACTAGCCTACCTGGTTAAATAAAGGTGAAATAAAAATACATTAAAAAGATGTTTAGGTGACTTATTGTGTTAGTGGCCTACTTCCCAAAGAACTGTAGGAGAGCAACAGCTGAAGGGGGTCTCGGCCCTATGATCCTGCTGTATAGATGCTAATAACTCCTCATTCTCATAATCTCTTATCGTTTCATCTGACTATTAAACATTTGTCAGCAATCCTTTATTTGTAGATGCTCTACAGACTATGAGTAACATTTCAACTATTCCCTTACTCTAGCTCTAATCTTAACCCTTATTCTAAACCTTACCCTAAGCTTAGCAAGCAGTTGCTTAACAACAGATAGTTTGTTATAGTTGGGTTTTTGACTTGACAATCCCCAACAGTTATACACACGTATTTACTATCTCGTAGGATTTGATTTTATGACTTAATGCTGCTTAGCACTAATTGAGTCATGCCAGGGTAAATCCAAAGAGGAATAGTGGAATTGTGATTCTAGCCAAGACAATCTCTTGCATTTATAAATTATGAACTTTATTAACTTTAAAATGTTCATACTGCAGAAACAAGTACTGTCAAATTATAATGAACCTAAGAGCCGATGTGGCTTCTCTGAAAGCAGAGCAAGATGGACTTTGTTTCATCATAACCTCTGCCATTATAAAAAATAATGAGATGTTTTATGGTCACTGGATCTTAATACAAATTGTTATCAAAATAATATTTTTGCTGGGAGAAAGAATTAAAAATACACATGCATGATTTCCATGCAAGCAAATAAAAAATAAAAAAAATCCATTGAAGTCTTCAGAAGGTTTTCCTCCGGTACATGTCTCAACAAAAACCCTCTGTTCAACTCTCCATACACTCCTGTACAATTACTGCCTGTACAATTATTTGATTTTAACAACCATCATTCCTAACACATTTCCCAGCGATCAGATCTTGTTCAGAGGTTGTCGTCCTGCTCCAGTCCATGCTTCTCGATGTAGCGTCTAGAGGAAAGGAAGGTGGGAACAACTAACAGAGTTGACAGGTGGACAACAACGATGAGTGTAAACCGTAGGGCCAAATGTGTCAATTCTATGGGTGGGTGAAATTAAAATCAATCCAAGACTGAATTGCAGCTTTGATCTCACCTTCTTGCAAACTCATACAAGGCCTCCTTCCTCTCTTGTAGGGACATGTGTCGGTCTACTGGCGATTTCCCAAAAGACTTGGCAGCAGGCTATGGGTCAAAATCAACAAAATCTGACTATACAGCAAGCTCCTGATAAATAGAATAGTGTAGCAAGATGGTACCTCAATTACTTTGCTGGCAAGGTAATATACACTGAATGTACAAAAACATTAGGAACACCTTCCCAATATTGAGTTGCACCCCCTTCTGTCCTCAGAACAGCCTCAATTCATCAGGGCATGGACTCTACTTGGTGTTGAAAGTGTTCTACAGGGATGCTGGCCCATGTTGACTCCAATGCTTCCCACAGTTGTGTCAAGTTGGCTGGATGTCGTTTGGGTGGTGGACCATTCTTGATACACACAGGAAACTGTTGAGCGTGAAAAACCCAGGAGTTTTGCAGTTCTTGACACACTCAAACCGGTGCGCCTGGTACCTACAACCATACCCCATTTAAATGCACTTAAATATTTTGTCTTGCCCATTCACCCTCTAAATGGCACACACGCACAATCGACGTCTCAAGGCTAAAAACCCTTCTTTAACCTGTCTCCTTCCCTTCATCTACACTGATTGAAGTGGATTTAACAGGGGATATCAATAAGGGATCATAGCTTTCACCTGTTCAGTCTGTCATGGAAAGAGCAGGTGTTCCTAATGTTTTATACACTCAGTGTAGACTACCAGTAGACTTAAGACATCATTTAGATGATTGGCAAACCTTAATGGTGGGAGCAGGTGCAGCTGAAAAGGAGAGGGACCTCCAGGATGGGCCTGGTGCAGATGTGGAGCCGCCTGTGGCCTCCAATGGAAACTCCTCAGTGCTCTCCAGCAGGTTAGTGATAGTCGTGTCCACGCAGTTGGTTTGCACTGTAAAAAGGGTAAGGGAAAGGTTTGGGAAACGCTGCATGCTACTGTGCCTTTTTCTCCCATTGATCCTAATGCAAACTCCATTGGTAACACTTTACTTGAAACCCAGTGTCATAACACGTTACGACAGTAATAACTGTCATAACAGCTGACAACCTGTCAATATGGTCATAACACTGTCATAACCCATATATTTACACCCTTTGTGACATATATTGCACTATTTTATCTGGTTATGACACCTACATAAGAATGTTACATTTGAATAAAGCTTTCGGTTGAAAGTTTGTTTCTTAAATCCTTTGATGTAATGAACTATTTACAGTCATGTTTTTTCATTTGATTTTAAATAACTTGTAGGAAACACACTTTGACACTGTCAAGAAGCATTATGACCATCATAACTGGTGATAATAAGCCAGATAGGCCTATCACATACATGCCCTTATATCAGTCATCAGTCAAAAAGAGGATGTCTTGTCCTGCTCCTGAAATATGCTCCTGTATTCGTCCCAGGCATCAGCAACAGAGCATTGGGGTAGGCGCATGTCTGACATCAACGTGTGCACAGTTACAATGATAATTTAATATGGTAATTTTTTTTAAGCATATAACATAAACATAATGTTGAAAGGAGGCTATAGTGTAATGGAATGTTTTGCCTTCTGTAGGTTTTTACACACTTATGTACTGACTTGCCAAGTTAAAGGTTAAATAAAAAATCATAAAATGTAGGTGTTATAACCAGCCATAAAATAATACAATATATGTCACAACAGGTCTAAATATGCATCCTGATAGTGTTATGATCATATTTAAAACAGGTTGACCTTGTCATAATGTGTTATGGCACTGGTTTCATGTCAAGTATTACCACCATTTCAATGAAATGCACAAGCGACTTGAATTGGTGCACTGCTCATCACCGTTTCAAATTCAGTGTCACTGCACTGGAAATGCAAAGCGGAAATGAAGGATTGGCGTACCCAGGTCTCTGGTGATGATGCCGAGGGGGATGTCAGGCAGAACCTCCTTCACCTGCTGGGCCATCCTGCTGATCCTGAGCTCCTCCACCCCAGAGCTGCGAACCATGAAGCCCAGAGGACGTGGTCTGGCACCCAAATCTGGACACAGACAGCAGCAAATACACACCATCACTGACGGTCCCAACCACCACCAAGACCATGCTGTAAGAGAGGCTTTGTCAGGGAAGGTTTCTCCAGGGCTCTCTTACTTACTTGAGGTTGTGGTGTGCGGTGCAACGTGCAGTTTCCTTTTCACGTGCTCGGCTTTGTCTGCTTTGGTAATCTGTGTTGAGACCACGCCGAGCTCGGTGGCTAGGAGCTGAAAATGGACGGCACAAAGATCAATCAGAGGACAATTGAATAACCACTCGCTCAGGTGTTCCATATCATTAAGAATTTTGTAATATCACAAGCTCAGAGCCTGGAATTGGGTGCTTTACGGCAGTCAATGTGATAACTTGCAATATGCACCATTTTTCAATAAGATACATACGGGTTTTGTTTGAGACAATGTGGGCATTAGGGAACAGAAGGCGTTGCAGAACAAGTGTGTAAGGTTTAATACCCCTTGGATTTTGTTGGCAAACTCTTGAAGGGATTCTTCATCTTGCCTCGACACAGGGGGGAGCCATCTGTGAAAGTAAACGAAACAGGATCTCTACAAGCTTTGTGAGCAGTGATAGTAAACTTAAACTTGCCTCTTGATGTAAACTTGCTTCTAGCTCTAATCAAGCTGGTTGAAAAGTTATGACAACAGTCGCTAGTGAAAGTCTACATACCGCTTGCATATTCTTCACCTTTTGTTGACTTAAAATTAAATAAGAGTCAATTGGATTTCTTTCCTACGATCTACACAACCTACTCCACGTTTTTAAAGTGAAAGAAAAATTATAGAAAATGTTCCTAATTAATAATAAAAAATACAAAAATGTATTGATTGCGTTCATCTTCACCCGCTCCAGAGTTAATACTTGGTGGAAGCACCTTCGGCAGCCATTACAGCTGTGAATCATTTTGAAACAGGTTCTACCAACCTTGCACCACCTTTGGGCAACATAAAGCCATTGTTTTTGTCAAAATTGCTCAAGCTAAGTAAATAAGGTTGGGAATCATTGATGGACAGTAATATTCTAACCTTGTCTCTGACTTTCAAGCAGATTTAAGTCAGGACTGAGAATGGACCATTCAGGAACACTGAACACATATTGGTTTATACCAGGGTTATGTTTTCAGAAGACTAAGAAAGGGTTTCCTTTAACTTTTTATTTGGCCTTTGTTCATTTCATATTTATTTTGATCCTGACAAACTCCACAGTTCCCTGCCGGTGACAAGCATACCCATAACATGATGCTGCCAATACGTTAAAATACAGAAGATTGCATTCACCCCACATTAGTGGCCTTTAAAAAAAATCCACTCCAAATCATCCATTCTGTTTGCAACACGGCCATTAAGTAATACTGCAAGACAACACGGCAAAGAAATTGGCCATTTAGGGACTGGGGAGTTTGTCAGGATCTAAATAAATATGAAAGAGCATACCCAGGAGCAAAGCAGTTTTATTTTTCAGTGGGACAATTACATATTAATGCCAAAGACGCACCAGAATGGCTTCAAGAGATGTTGAGTGTTCCTGAGTGGTCAAATCTCAGTCCTGTCTTAAATGTGCATGCAAATCAGAGACAAGGTTTGAAAATTGCTTTCTATCAAAGACTCCCAACCAAACTGAGCTCGAGACATTTTGACCAAAGTTTTCATACCCCTTGACTTATTCCACATTTTGTTGTGTTACAGCCTGAATTCAAAATGGATACATTTATTTTTTTCTCTCAACCATCTACACACAATACCCCATGACAGTGAAAGCATGTTTTCAGAAATGTTAGTGAATTTATTGAAAATTAAATACAGGAATTCACACCTCTGAGTCAATACATGTTAGAATCACCTTTGGCAGCGATTCCAGCTGCGAGTCTTTCTGGGTAAGTCTCTAAGAGCTTTGCACACCTGGATTGTATAATATTGGCACATTATTATTATTTCTGTCAAATTGGTTATTGATCATTGCTGGACAACCATATTCAGGTCTTGCCATAGCTTTTCAAGGTGATTTAAGTCAAAACTATCACTGTCTTCTTGGTAAGCAACTCCAGTGTAGATTTGGAGTTGTGTTTTAGGTTATTGTCCTGCGGAAAGGAAAATTAAATATCCCAGTGTCTGGTGGAAAGCAGACTGAAGTAGGTTTTCATCTAGGATTTTGCCTGTGCTTAGCTCCATTCCATTTCTTTTTTTAACCAGAAAAACTACCTAGTCCATTACGATTACAAGCATACCCATAACATACCATTATGCTTAAATATGGAGAGTGGTACTTTTTTTTATTGGATTTTTCCCAAACATAACACTTTGAATTCCAGACAGAAAGTTACTTGCTTTGCCACATTTTAAGGCAAAATTAGTTTAGTGCCTTGTTGCAAACAGGATGCATGTTTTGGAATATTTTTATTCTGCACAGGCTTCCTTCTTTTCACTCTGTCAATTAGGCAAGTATTGTAGAGTAACTACAATGTTGTTGATCCATCCTCAGTTCTCCTATCAAAGCTTAAAGTGTGTAACCGTTTAGTTACCATCGGCCTCCCTGAGGGATTTCCTTCGTCTCTGGAAACTGAGTTAGGAAGGACGCCTGTATCTTTGTAGTGACTGGGTGTACAGATCAATAATAATTTGTTCTTTATTTAACTAGGCAAGTCAGTTAAGGTTAAAAAATATTTTTTATTTTGTTAAATACACCATCCAAAGTGTAATTAATAACTTCACAATGGTCAAAGGGATATTCAATGTGTGCTTTTTTAAATTGTACCCCATCTACCAATACATGCTTCTTAGCGAGGCCTCCCTGATCTTTGTGGTCGAATCTGTGTTTGAAATTCACTTCTTAACTGAGGGACCTTACAGATAATTGTATGTGTAGGGTACAGAGATGAGGTACTCATTCAAAAATGAAGTTAAAATACATTTATTGCACACAGAATGAGTCCATGCAACTTATGTGACTTGTTATTCACTGTTTTACTCCTGAACTTATGTAGGCTTACTATAACAAAGGGGTTGAATTCTTATTGACGTAAGCTAATTTCTTTTATACCCATCTACCAATAGGTGCCCTTCTTTGCGAGGCACACCTTGGTGTTTGTGGTTGAATCCGTGTTTGAAATTCACCGTTTGTCTGAGAGACCTTACAGATAATTGTATGTGTGTGGGTACAGAGATGAGGTAGTCATTCAAAAACTGTACTGTATGTTGACCTAAGGGTTGGGCAAAGTTGGTAGAATCTGATTGAATATGATTCACAGCTATAATGAATGTCCAAGGTGTTTCCACCAAGTATTAACTCTGGGGGGTAAAGACATATCCAATTGTTTTTTTATTATTCATTAGGAAAATGTTCTATTATTCCATTTGGGAAATGTTCTATTATTCCATTTGGGAAATGTTCTATTATTCCATTTGGGAAATGTTCTATTATTCCATTTGGGAAATGTTCTATTATTCCATTTGGGAAATGTTCTATTATTCCATTTGGGAAATGTTCTATTATTCCATTTGGGAAATGTTCTATTATTCCATTTGGGAAATGTTCTATTATTCCATTTGGGAAATGTTCTATTATTCCATTTGGGAAATGTTCTATTATTCCATTTGGGAAATGTTCTATTATTCCATTTGGGAAATGTTCTATTATTCCATTTGGGAAATGTGGTGTAGGATGTTTAGATCTGTAGGAAAAAACACAATGTAATCCCTTAAAACCTTTTGTGACTAGGGGGCAGTATTTTCATTTATGGAAAAATAACGTTCCTGTAGTAAACGGGATATTTTGTCAGGACAAGATGCTAGAATATGCATATAATTGACAGCTTAGGATAGAAAACTCAAAAGTTTCCAAAACTGTAAAAATATTGTCTGTGAGTATAACAGAACTGATATTGCAGGCGAAAGCCTGAGAAAAATCCAATCTGGAAGTGACTCATCTTTTGAAAGCTCTGCGTTCCAATGCGTCCCTATTGAGCAGTGAATGGGCTATCAACCAGATTACTTTTTCTCCGTATTCCCCAAGGTGTCTACAGCATTGTGACGTAGTTTTACGCATTTATTGAAGAATAACCGTAAGAGGCTACATTGCGCAAGTGGTCACCTGATGGCTCTCAGAGTGATTCTCACGTAAAATACAGAGGTAGCCATTATTCCAATCGGTCCTACTGAAAAACCAATTGTCCCGGTGGATATATTATCGAATAGATATTTGAAAAACACCTTGAGGATTGATTATAAACAATGTTTGCCATGTTTCTGTCGATATTATGGAGCTATTTTGGAATATTTTTCGGCATTTTCGTGACTGCAATTTCCGGTCAATTTCTCAGCCAAATGTGAAGAACAAACGGAGCTATTTCGCCTACAAAAATAATATTTTTGGAAAAAAGATACATTGGCTATCTAATTGGGAGTCTCGTGAGTGAAAACATCCGAAGCTCATCAAAAGTAAACGATTTAATTTGATTGCTTTTCTGATTTCCGTGACCAAGTTACCTGCTGCTAGCTGGACAAAATGCTATGCTAGGCTATCGATAAACTTACACAAATGCTTATCTAGCTTTGGCTGTAAAGCATATTTTGAAAATCTGAGACGACAGGGTGATTAACAAAAGGCTAAGCTGTGTCTCAATATATTTCACTTGTGATTTTCATGAATAGGATTATTTTCTAGGAATATTTATGTCCGTTGCGTTATGCTAATTAGTGTCAGTCGATGATTACGCTCCCGGACGGGGAGTCACTAGTTAAGATTGAATTTTAAGGCAGCAAAATGTGAAGTGTGTAGACTTTCACTAGGAACTGTACTGCTGACGCTGACTAAACATTAACTCTGAAATGGCAAGAGCGTCACATATCTAGGACAAACCACTGCTAATTCTAAGGGAATTTTCCAATGAGTAATGGAGTGGACTTCAAGGACAAACAAAAGTTGTCAAATATCAATTCTATTACAAGGTCCAACCAGAACCCGGACAATGACAAATAGTAAGAGACAGTAGTTATTTAGTACCTTACATGGTACACTGTACACGGGACGAAAAAGGTCCACAACAGTTCTGTCAGCCAGAAGGAGTCTGGCGTGCTCTGGAGAAAGAGGAACAAACTACATTAGCGCTTTCATTACAGGAAATCCTCTGCATGTGTCTGACAAAAATATGTTAAGACTAACAGTGACAAATCAAGTGCACAAAAACATATTTAGTCTACCAGCGGTGTGTAAAACAATTTTACAGGTCTTCCTATGGACTGTTGGACGAAATGATGGCTTGATCAACTAATATACGAGTGGTGTCTCAAAACAAACAAGGGAAATAATGTCACACTTTCTTAGAATTTCTATAAAAATGTCATGTTTAGTGTGGAACTTGCTCCTCCCATTTAAATGCACACCCACTCATCTACCATATATTACGAGTCTACTCAACGAGACTGAAGAAACAACAGTTGCTGTCCCTTGAAAGCCCAACTCTTTCAACAAAAACTTTCACCAAATGTATATTGCTAAATATACCACATTGCTTTTAAAATATGAGAAAGAGGCAGTTTAGTTTTGATCGTATTACCAGAGCTAGAAATGGTCTCTTCACTTGCAAGGCCACAGGCTGAATGGAATCAGTCAAGGAGAAAGGCCAGGAGCTGAGGGAGAGAAAACAGGTTGAACACCAGCTCTTAGCACCAGTAATACATGGGCAGTACAGGGGCAGCCTATAGCAGTGTTGGCATTCTGCTCAGGACAGATTCTCCTCTAATCACCTGCTAATAAATCACTAACCATGTAAGTTGCTAATAGCAATAGTTCTCTGTCCTACTGGTGAAAACTAGAAAATGTATTTGTGAAGGCGAGAGTGGGGTAAGTAATATATATATATATATTACATTCATCATCACTATGTCAAGGGAAATGTAGTATTCTTTGTAACAAAGATATCTACAAATATTTCAGGATGTGGTATCCCTGGAAATAATCAGAATTAATGTAAACATAAGTTTTAAAAAAAGTTCTCTTGGCACAACTTAGGGTAAGCTGAGCATATGGACAGGGTATGTTGAGCCGCCTTGGGGTAAGTGGGTGATTGTGTCCAGTGACAATGGGTGATGGTGCTGGTTGGTCAAAGTTGAATTCATGGAATGGGGGTGTGGTATATTGTATATCTTAAATGTATGCCTACATTCAGATATAGAGCTCTCTGTTCAATATCACTTACCCTTAAATTTCTTGGCCAGTTGCCTGGGACAGGTATGTTGTTTCGATGTGCCAATTTATAGGCTAGTTCTTTGCATTTGAAGCTACCAAGACCATGAAACTGATCTGCAAGATTCTTGATATGCTTATCAAGCTGACTCCATGTCATCAGATAAGACCTTGTGTTCCTCTGCTACTCTGTCATAGCCTCTCTTTCACACAGGTACATGTTTGTTTTCTTTTTTGTCAATGCATCCCTTTACTGTCAATTCAGTCTATTTGTTCATCCTTTGCTGCTGCTTGAATGGACTTCTTCCCTTCCTTGGCTGCTCTCTCAAGAACCTCAAGAGGGGCTAGACTCCTGCTTGTTTTACATTTGTATACACGGGGCATGATGATGTCTGCTCTGTAACAATAAAAATACAATATCTTGAGTTCATATGCATGACACATTGCAAAAATATTATGCATATACAGTGCCTTGCGAAAGTATTCGGCCCCCTTGAACTTTGCGACCTTTTGCCACATTTCAGGCTTCAAACAAAGATATAAAACTGTATTTTTTTGTAAAGAATCAACAACAAGTGGGACACCATCATGAAGTGGAACGACATTTATTGGATATTTCAAACTTTTTTAACAAATCAAAAACTGAAAAATTGGGCGTGCAAAATTATTCAGCCCCTTTACTTTCAGTGCAGCAAACTCTCTCCAGAAGTTCAGTGAGGATCTCTGAATGATCCAATGTTGACCTAAATGACTAATGATGATAAATACAATCCACCTGTGTGTAATCAAGTCTCCGTATAAATGCACCTGCACTGTGATAGTCTCAGAGGTCCGTTAAAAGCGCAGAGAGCATCATGAAGAACAAGGAACACACCAGGCAGGTCCGAGATACTGTTGTGAAGAAGTTTAAAGCCGGATTTGGATACAAAAAGATTTCCCAAGCTTTTAACATCCCAAGGAGCACTGTGCAAGCGATAATATTGAAATGGAAGGAGTATCAGACCACTGCAAATCTACCAAGACCTGGCCGTCCCTCTAAACTTTCAGCTCATACAAGGAGAAGACTGATCAGAGATGCAGCCAAGAGGCCCATGATCATTCTGGATGAACTGCAGAGATCTACAGCTGAGGTGGGAGACTCTGTCCATAGGACAACAATCAGTCGTATATTGCACAAATCTGGCCTTTATGGAAGAGTGGCAAGAAGAAAGCCATTTCTTAAAGATATCCATAAAAAGTGTTGTTTAAAGTTTGCCACAAGCCACCTGGGAGACACAAACATGTGGAAGAAGGTGCTCTGGTCAGATGAAACCAAAATTGAACGTTTTGGCAACAATGCAAAACGTTATGTTTGGCGTAAAAGCAACACAGCTCATCACCCTGAACACACCATGCCCACTGTCAAACATGGTGGTGGCAGCATCATGGTTTGGGCCTGCTTTTCTTCAGCAGGGACAGGGAAGATGGTTAAAATTGATGGGAAGATGGATGGAGCCAAATACAGGACCATTCTGGAAGAAAACCTGATGGAGTCTGCAAAAGACCTGAGACTGGGACGGAGATTTGTCTTCCAACAAGACAATGATCCAAAACATAAAGCAAAATCTACAATGGAATGGTTCAAAAATAAACATATCCAGGTGTTAGAATGGCCAAGTCAAAGTCCAGACCTGAATCCAATCGAGAATCTGTGGAAAGAACTGAAAACTGCTGTTCACAAATGCTCTCCATCCAAACTCACTGAGCTCGAGCTGTTTTGCAAGGAGGAATGGGAAAAAATGTCAGTCTCTCGATGTGCAAAACTGATAGAGACATACCCCAAGCGACTTACAGCTGTAATCGCAGCAAAAGGTGGCGCTACAAAGTATTAACTTAAGGGGGCTGAATAATTTTGCACGCCCAATTTTTCAGTTTTTGATTTGTTAAAAAAGTTTGAAATATCCAATAAATGTCGTTCCACTTCATGATTGTGTCCCACTTGTTGATTCCTCACAAAAAAATACAGTTTTATATCTTTATGTTTGAAGCCTGAAATGTGGCAAAAGGTCGCAAAGTTCAAGGGGGCCGAATACTTTCGCAAGGCACTGTAACTGACAAAACGTAATCATAATTTTTATGGGGTATAGTAGCCATTGGCAAAAATGTTGACTATATTTTAGCCCACAAAAAGGTACAAGGATGTATTTTCATGCTAGGTTTAAGACCTCATATTGTAGCTTATAGAGACCCTAGGCCTTGATGATGACTCTCAGTTCCATTACATAACACACATAAGAAATTGGACGAAGGCGTCTTCTGCACGGGGATTTTTGTTAAGAGCCCCGGCGCTCAGTCTGAACACGCATTGCTTGTGGTACGGTTTAAAAAGCATAAGGACCATATCTTTCATATAAGCGAGAACTCGTTTTCTAAAAACAAAAAGGTTAAAATTGATACACACCTTTTTGGGTTAGTGTTTCCGCAAGGCCATATCTCCATGTTACAGTGCTTGTTTACGGAAAACAGAGGAGACCACCTGTGTTAATTAGCTATCTAGCGTTCTCCAAATGCCTGTGTAAGCATAACTCTGGAAGTGTAGTGGAAGTGTAGTTGTCTGATGGAGGAACCCATAGCTGTATGGATCAGTGCAAAACTGCTACAGTAAGTGTATATTTCTTATTTGAAGGATCCTTCCTCACTGATGAAAGATAAGGGTCATATGTTAAGTAAGCCGTTTAGCAAGCGATGATTATTGACATTTCTAAAAGTTAAAACACAGCGTGGGGATTGTAGTTTACATGAGTCAGTCGTGGGCGAAGCTAACCGCTGAGAACTGAAGGGAGAAGGCAGAATGCAGAAGGACACCTAGAGTTTGAATGCTAGTAGAGACCCCAACTGATGTATAAATCAATCTTAAAACGATCTACTTTGGTTTAGATTAGGGGTGCATATCTGTCAATTTTGCTGCTGACTATCCGACCCTCATTAACCGGCCAAATAACAGTAAATAAAAATTCTTAAACAGTAAAATTGCGTGACCAACAGAAATGATTATGTATGCATACAAGGAATTAACATGTTTCATTAAGAGCACACCTAATGCGAGTGGTTCCATGTGACAGGGATTAAAATCTTGGCTACAAATTTAGAAAGAAGGGGAATCTAATAGCAACAACTAGGATGAGTTGCTAATATGACTAGGACTGTTCCTTTGGTTCCGGAGAATGAAGGAAAGTTGATAAGAAAACCAACAGTAGAGAAATGCTGGTTAATGGCATATAGGAATTCTATTAAATAATTGCCTCCACGTTTCTATGGTTGGATTTTCACTAGGCTAAGCAAGGTAAGACATACCTCATTTACAGTAAAGTAAAACGTTCAGTAAAACGTTTTAAACAATTGTACTGCCTCAAGCTCACAATACACTGTACTGCCTCAAGCTCACAATACACTGTACTGCCTCAAGCTCACAATACACTGTACTGCCTCAAGCTCACAAGACACTGTACGGCCTCAAGCTCACAATACACTGTACTGCCTCAAGCTCACAATACAAAGTGGTGGCTGACGCGCTGATAGCCTGCCTACTGTTGACTACAGCCTTTGCACTCGAATGGCAATGGGAGACATGCTTTTAATTACGAGTTGAGATTGAGAAATAAAAAAATCTCTTTAAAATCGTGACCATCAAAACAGTTAACATGCGATTGCGTTTAGAATAGTTATTTGTTGCACAATGACTGGGCTTCTAAAAGCACGTCTCACTCCAGTAGTTTACAGGCTTTATGAGGAGCTACTCTCGTGCTGTCTGACGGATGGTAGGCTATTCCGCTCTTCAAACTAGGCTCTGTACGCGTGATAAATAACATACATGACGACTAACGAAAACACACACGTCAATTTAATTCCACCAATGAAAATACACACCCCCATTTAATTCCACTAAATAATGCAAATGAACCTATAGACCGATAAGCATGACCGGTCAAATGTATTTTCGGCGGCTAACCAATTAACACAGCGTTTCCCAAACTTGATCTTTGGGACCCAATGGGGTTCATGTTTAGTTGTTTGTGCTAACACTACACAGCTGATTCACATCATCAAAGCTTGATGATTAGTTGATTATTTGAATCAGCTGTGTAGTGGTAGGGCAAAAAACAAAATGTGCACCCCTTGGGGTCCAGAGGACCGAGTTTGGGAAACCCTGAATTAACAGTTAACATCAATCACAAACACAAGCATCATGAAACGTATAACTTAAATTAATTGGACTTTATGAAAATCAGTTTTTTTAGACCAAACTTGCTTACCACTTGTCCCATGTGGCTTCATCCTTCACAGACTCAATGAAATGATAACCTCTTTCTAAATATTTTGGTAACATTATTCATTTTGTGTATGGTTTCCTAGAAACAAAGGGTGGCTCAACTAACCCTTAGGCTCAACTTACCCCACTCTCCCCTATACAAAGAGGGCAGATATAATCAAATACAAAACATCTTTGTCTTTATGCATAGGATAAACCCCATAGAAAGCACTGATATGCACATGATGCTTTAAGCAGTGTGTGGGGCAGTGATACTCTTGGTTTGAAGAAACCAACTTCGAAAACAAATAGAGTGACAGACAGAACTCAATACTCTTGAGGACAGGAAAAATGCAATGTATTGTGGCTCACCTGAACTTAAGCAGGCCAGCGCGCCCATTGGTTGTGTCCTCCTCAGGGAAGAGGAGAAGGGGCAGAGTTCCTGGAGAGGAGCAGTATCTCCTGAGGGACTCCATCTCATCCTGGCCCGATATGGCACCCAGCTCCATGAAGCCTCTGGCCCAACACACGAAGCCCGCAGAGTCCTCCAGCATGGGCTGAGCAGAGGAGCAGACAGGTCACATGACATGGTCAAAATAAATAAACACTGGTTGATGGCCAACGGTTGAGTCAATGCGGCTGTATCTCTAAACAAAGAGATCTTTGTTCAGTTGGGCAAGCACAACTCCAGGAGCTCAAAATGCAACACTATAAAGAGCTTCACTTAATCAACCAAAATACTCACTGTATTGCACGAGGTCAGAAGATTGACAATGTTGTGGTCAAACTGGGTCACGTGATTGCAAATGTACAGTTTTGTGCTTTTGTCTCTTAAACGTGGGCTGTTCTGTCTCACGTGCATACCAAGGACTGAGGACATTACTCTCACAATGAATCTGGAACAGGAAGAAAGCTTTGAGTTAGATTCTGTAAGCACAAAACAGGAGAATATGTTTTGAAACTGAGAAATACTACATGAACTCTAGCGCGGCAGGTAGCCTAGTGGTTAGAGTGTTGGACCAGCAACTAAAGGCTGCTGGATCGAATCCCCGAGCTGACATCTGTTGTTCTGCCCCTGAACAAGGCAGTTAACCCACTGTTTCCCGGTAGGCCCGTCATTGTAAATAAGATTTTTTCTTAACTGACTTGCCTAGCTAAATAAAGGTTACATTTAAAAAACTATTCCAAATCTGCCAAGACTTCCCACAATTGGCTCTTCCAAATTTTCACTCTTCTTCCCATATTGGGAGAAGCCAATTGTTGCAGTCTAGTCAGATGTTGGTTTTATTATAAGGAGGAAGTCAGCCCAAGGTGTATGATGACGTTATATTGCTGAGTCAACCTTCAACTGCTAGTCAATAATGCAAAACTACCCTTACCTTCTAGCAAGACTGTCTGGGAGTGCACAGCTCACCAAAAACACATGTGCACCTACGAAGATTCGTAGTAACATCAAACACAGGCCAACTGGAGAGTAAAGCAATACCAGCAACAGGACCAGTCCATCGTTTGGCAACCTGTTTAAGACACAGATTTTCAGTGTGGTCATGGTCAAGCAGAATATTCCGAGTCCAATCGGACAGATTAAAAATTAGCAAGATTATAAAACTGCTAACGTTAGTTGGCTAAACGTGTTAAGAATAACAGCATCATGTTGCTTAGATGGCTACTAGCTAGTAAACAAATGTTACTTATTGATACTAATCAAGATAACAGCTAACTAGTTAGCTAACGTCGTTCATAAAAATACTGATATATATATTGCTACCTAACAAGCTAAATAGAAGGCAAGAAGACTGTGACCTAGCTAGCTACTAGCCAGAGCCGATTATGATCAACCAAGACTATGGATAATGTTTGCTATGGGAGTACTGATGAGCTAATTTAGCAAGCTGCTAGTTAGCTAACGTTAGATGCTTGTCTTGACAACAACACATCTTGTTCTTACCGCTGGAAGTCAAACATCTGTTCTATTCCTTGAGTTTCCATTATTTCACCTTATCTGTCGGTTGGGTAAGTTATTTACACGGGTTACATTCCTGCATAATAGCTTGCTAATCAAACGTAAACACTCATTTCAAACGATAAAAAGGTAAAACTGGCAACAGCTCGTTAGCTCATGTTGTAGCTGGCTAACGTGTCTAGTTAGTCTACCTTGAGCGCCATGTTGAACAGTAGAACGAGCAGAAGAGTGACGTTTTCCTACCACTTCCGGTTCCTTTTAAAACATTTTTTATATATATATATATATATATATATTTTTTTTTTATTAATTACAAATCAATACATAAAGCACATGAGGGAACACAAGCATACATAGATTACAAACAATAGACAATCGAGCTAGGGGGTACAATTTCACATTACAATTACACAAGGACCTTAAGGGACATGCATATACTTACAATTCTAACAGCTTTTTTGTTAGTAGAGCATTTAACTGTCTTAAAATACAGTTCAATTTCTTTTTGTAGGGTACGAAAATGTGGTTTTCTGTTTGTAAATTTACATTTGTGTATATGAAATTTGGCCAAAAGAATAATAAAATTAATTACATAAAAATTATTCCGCTTATTTCTATTGTATGTAAAGAATCTAAACAGTACATCTCTCCACAATAGTGTAAAATCTTCATAAATGTGTTCAATTATAAACCTACTGATGTCTTGCCACAGTTTTCTTACATGCATACAATGCCAAAAAAGATGCACAACTGTTTCTGGGTGGTCATTACAAAAGGAGCAATTTGAGTTGATGTTTTCCTTAAACTTCTTCATATAGTGGTTGGCAGGATAATATTTATGAATAATTTTAAAGGAAACTTCCTTAATTTTGTTAACAAGTAGGTATGTGTGTGGAACATCCAAACTTTTTTCCAACAGATATTATCAATAAATCCATTCCAATAAGGCATGACATAAGGTATAGATAGATACAACATCCTGCTGAAACAAGGATCGTATCGCTCTGTTGTTGAATGAACCAAAAGAGAAACAAATCTTTCCTACTGATGAGTCAACAGGGTCAACAGAAGGTAGGCTCTGAGGGTCAGGTCTTGACATGTTCCTGAATAACATAGCAACACCTGAGGGAATGGCATCTAAAACAATTGCAAAATCTTTAGGTGTTACAGGGACCTTGTAAAGTGATAAGAATTTTTTATAACTGAGTAAAAGACCCTCTGCATTTACCAGTTGGCTCACCAATAGGATATTATTTCGGAACCAATATTCTAAAAACAGAGAGGTATTTTTATACAATATATCCCGATTATTCCATATGTAATATCTGTGTGGAGAAAAATTGTGTTTTTAAATTAAGGACCATGACAAGAAAACCTGCCGATGAAAAGCAGAAAGTTTCACTGTAACTTTGTCAATATTATAATTGCAAAACAACATGAAGTTAAGGCCACCAAAAGTAGAGAAGACATGATGAGGAATAAAATTCCAGATAGAAGTGGGTCTTCTTAGGAATTGTTTTATCCAATTGATCTTAAAAGTATTATTTAAAGTAGTAAAATCCAGAAAATTCAGTCCTCCATTCTCATAAGTGTTCATTACAACGGTTCCTTCTTTTTCGTTAGCGTTTGACACTCCAAAAAGCTGGAAAGGGCTAAGGAAAACAGTCACCATATTCAACTTGCTCCTGCATCGTTATTTTCATGTTTTGTGATATCTCTGGGGAGAATTTGAAATTATAATATTTTACTTTTGAGACTTAAGTATATTTTAGCAATTACAGTTACTTTTGATACTTAAGTGTATTTAAAACCAAACACTTTAAAGACTTTTACACAAGTAGTATTTTACTGGGTGACTCACTTTTACTTGAGTCATTTTCTATTAAGGTATCTGAACTTTTACTCAAGTATGAGAATTGGGTACTTTTTCCACCACTGACCATCTCTGAGGGTGCTACAACGTCATGCACAACAGTGCAGTTAGCTACCTAGCTATTCCCAATTTCTGGAAGCTAGCTAGCTAGCCTACTTTTTATTTGCATGTCTTGACTGGATGGCTTGTTTTTCTGTCTCTTCTGTTGCTAACTATGTATTTCCTTTGTAATGACCTTTACAAAAGAAACATTTGCAGGCACAAGGTGTTCTGAACCTTAGGTTCTGCATGCAAAAACACTCTGCTAGGACAGTGACCCTGCCAATCATACCATTCTACCTACCCCAGCTTGATCTCCAAAACAGAGTGTACCACTGGCAGCACATGGGAAACTGTGAGGATCCAGGTAATGGCAGCTATGAGGAGGATGCACAATGTCAAATATTGTCTATTATATTGACAAGATATTAGAGCAAGGATGGGCAACTGGGCATTTGGCCCCTTTTTGTAGGACAGTGGACCAAAAAAGAAAAGTGTTTTATTTTTTTTAGGAACTCAGTTGAGTATCAACTTACTATTGAGAGTTAGAATAATAGAATATACAAGGTGTAATTTTGAAATTTGGTTGCGCATCAGCAGTCACTCAATTAGCTCATGTTAGTGGTACGCAGACCCAAGAGCCACTGCGGCCCCTAATGAGTTTAGTTTTTTTGTGGCCCCCACACACATCAAAGTTTCCCATCCCTGTATTAGAGTGACCTTTCTAACAATGGAAGTACATGTCCTCAAAGATGGAATGCAGGTGGGAGGAGGCGAAATCAGGTGGGACCATTCTAGCCAAAGAGTGGTCATATGTATGCCAGCCATACATACATACAGAGAGAGAGAGAACTCATATTTGTATCTGTACAATTATAGTGTCTGTGACAGCATGGGCAGAGCCATTGAGGCTGTCTCCATTTTAAAGTAGTACATGTTCTTCTTCATTGGCTGATTGCTCCCAGTTCAGTAGTTGACTACTTTAAAATGGTGGAAGCCCTTAATGACAATGTCCATGCTGAAATGTCTTATTGGATAATCATGTATCTCTATCATCTATCTCTATGACAACAGGCAAAACTCCAATATCAAGTCGTTTTCAGGTAAGTTGCCAAAATGCCACGTGCGTCCACTTATGTCTGTGCATTTGTAACAACCTAACCATTACAAAACGTATATTCAATCAAATAAGCCTCACGTAGCAAATTAGAAAGCTTTTTTGTTGTTGACCAAATTCGACAGTCTCATTAGCTAGGTAGCTAGGTAACAGTGTCTAGGTTTCCATCCACTTGGCGACAGATTTTCATGCAAATATTCTAAAATCTGCATAAAAACAATATATTCTCCCACCAGAGGGGTGTTTGCATCAAACTGACATTTATTGCTAAAAAAGGCTTTGCTTGGTGACGTAGTGTACATTACAACAATCGTTGCTGTAAAAAATAGAAGTTAAATGGGTTTCCATCTCATTTTCAACTCTACTGATGTTTTTTTTTCAGTATACAGTGCTGAAGTAGCTTACATGAGGAAATTATTATGGACAAAAGAGCAAGACTTCTTGTTGTTTTTGTGACAAACAAACAAACAAACAAACCAAGAGACATTTACCCCCCCCCCCCTCCTCCCTCTCTCATATGCACAAAAAGCTTATGTCTCTCAAATTGTGTGGAATTGTGTTTACATCCCTGTTAGTGAGCATTTCTTCTTTGCCAAGATAATCCATCCACCTGACAGGCTGTGGCATATCAACATGCTGATTAAACAGCATGATTATTACACAGGTGCACCTTGCGCTTGAGACAATAAAAGGTCACTCTAAAGTGTGCAGTTTAGTCACACAAATGTGCCAGGAGTACCCTGGGGGCAGAGCATACAGACAGGGGTTGAGTTTATGTTCATCTGGAAAAGTTGTTTAGGAGTCGCATAACTCATGTGGCAAAATTGTAGTGAGTCATTTGGGTTCCTGATGAGAATATGATGTTGGACCAGACAGTACTCCAGTTAATATCTACTGCTGGTATATCTTTGTTCCATTGTTAATAGATTGGTAATATGTTGGTTTGAATAGGAATATATACCATGCTGGTTCGGGACAAGGTAGCGCGTCCTGTTCACCGGACGTGCTACCTTGTCTCGAACATGCTGTTTTCAACTCTCTCTCTCTCTCTCTCGCTACCGCACCTGCTGTCTCTAACTCTAAATGATCGACTATGAAAAGCCACCTGAACATTTACTCCTGAGGTGCTGACCTGTTGCACCCTCTACAGCCACTGTGATTATTATTATTTTACCATGCTGGTCATCTATGAACGTTTGAACATCTTGGTCATGTACTGTTATAATCTCCACCTGGCACAGCCAGAAGAGGACTGGCCTCCCCTCAGAGCCTGGTTCCTCTCTAGGTTTCTTCCTAGGTTCCTGCTTTTCTAGGGTTTTTCATAGCCATCGTGCTTCTACATCTGCATTGCTTGCTGTTTGGGGTTTTAGGCTGTGTTTCTGTACAGCACTTTGTGACATCGGCTGATGTAAAAATGGCTTTATAAATACGTTTGATTGATATATATAATTTGGAGACTGCCCTTACCCATGTCATTATTATTTTGTGGATAGGGTGAGATTATCAGATCCCCAACGTACTCCATAAGCACTTAGAGCAGAACGAAGCTGCAAATAAAATAAAAATGAAAACCAGGCAGATGGTATTGCTTTTTCATGTCTTGGAACGCATGTAGGTTTCAACTGTCCACAATGTCAGAGAGAGTATGAATTCCCCCCTCAAGCTGGAAAACATATAGGCTGGCCACCCAAAATGAGACTGTCATTATTAAACAATGGCATATTTTTTTTATTTAACCTTTATTTAACTAGGCAAGTCAGTTAAAAACAAATTGTTATTTACAATGACGCCTACCAAAAGGCCTCCTGCGGGGACAGGGGCTGGGATTGAAAATAAAATAAATAATATGGGGGTGATTAATAATATATTTGCAATTGATCCCCATTGAACGCCATACTGTAAGCATTTGCGTGATGATAGGGTCAAAGGTGAGTTTAGTTTTTTTGATTGAGATGTTGAAATATACCAGATCTTGGAGCCTGTACGGCTTTACTATATTCTCCTCCAGGGGGCGCCAGGCCACTGGGTCTAAACCACACACGTATTGGGCGCAGAATATACGTTTTAGCCAAGCGTCGATCATAATATCACCAGAATAAGACACTCGATATTTATTGAAAAGATGCATCAAGCTCATCACTGTTCACCATCCTGAGAAGTTCATCACAACATATTTAATCTGAAGCCTAATAAACTGCATGCTTTCCTGAGTTCCTGGGAGGACCGCACAACATATCATTGGTAACTCCCAAGTTTACTTAGATATTATTGTTGTTATATAAATAGTTGTGCATAAAGGCTTTCTACCGCCATTTCTCGCATACCTAATTTTACCGACAAAAAATATCCCAGCTTGTCTAGAATATTTTTTTGTCTACATTTGGAAAGTTAACTGATAAATTCGCTGTTTCTATCAGGATTGTCGTGACATTTTGTTTCCCGACATGTTACTTTACTCTCAGATTTTGGGCGGAGAAATCAAATTATGTTGGTCATATACACATGGTTAGCAGATGTTAATGCGAGTGTAGTGAAATGCTTGTGCTTCTGGTTCCAGCAGTGCAGAAATATCTAACAAGTAATCAAACAATTCCCCAACAACTACCTAATACACACAAATCTAAAAGGGGTGAATGAGAATATGTACATTTAAATATATGGATAAGCCATGACCGAGCGGCATAGGAAAGGTGCAACTAGATATCATATGCATATACTGTATTATATACTTTGAGTAATGTAAGATATGTAAACATTATTAAAGTGGCATTGTTAAAGTGACTAGTGATCAATTTGTTAAAGTGGCCAGTGATTGGGTCTCTATGTAGGCAGCAGCCTCTGCTGAGTTAAGTGATTGCTGTTTAGCAGTCTGATGGCCTTGAGATAGAAGCTATTCTTCAGACTCTCAGTCAAGTCTTTGATGCGCCTGTACTGACCTCGCCTTTTGGATGGTAGTGGTGTGAATTGGCAGTGGGTCCAGTGGTTGTTGTCTTTGATTATCTTTTTTGCCTTCCTGTGACATCGGGTGCTATAGGTGTCATGGAGGGCAGATAGTTTGCCCCCGGTGATGCGTTGTGCAGACCGCAACCTTGCGGTATGATACAGTCTGACAGGATGCTCTCTCGACAGGATGTGGATCTGTAGAAGTTAGTCAGGGTTTTGGGTGACAAGCCAAATTTCTTCAGCCTCCTGAGGTTGAAGAGGTGCTGTTGCGCCTTCTTCACCACACTGTCTGTGTGGGTGGACCATTTAAGTTTGTCGTTGATGTGTACACTGAGGAACTTGAAACTTTCTCCACTGCTGTCCCTTCGATGTAGATAGGGGGGTGCTCCCTTTGCTGTTTCCTGAAGTCCACGATCATCTCCTTTGTTTTGTTGACGTTGAGTGAGAGGTTATTTTTCTGACACCACACTCCGAGTGCCCTCACCTCCTTCTTGTAGGCTCTCGTCGTTGTTGGTAATCAAGCCCACTACTGTTGTGTCGTCTGCAAACTTGATGATTGAGTTGTAGGCGTGCATGGCCATGCAGTCGTGGGTGAACAGGGAGTACAGGAGGGGCCTGAGCACGCACCCTTGTGGGGCCCCAGTGTTGAGGGTCAGCGAGGGGGAGATGTTGTTTCCTACCTTCACCACCTGGTGGCAGCCTGTCAGAAAGACCTGGACCCAATTGCTCAAGGTGAGGTTGAGACCCAGGGCCTCCAGCTTGATGATAAGCTTGGAGGGTACTATGGTGTTGAATACTGAGCTGTAGTTAGTGAACAGCATTCTTACATAGGTATTCCTCTTATCCAGATGGGATAGGCCAGTGTGATGGAGATTGCATCGTCTGTGGACCTGTTAGGGCGGTATGCAAACTGATGTGGGTCTAGGGTGGCCAGTAAGGTGGAGGTGATATGATATTTTATTAGTCTCTCAAAGCACTTCATGATGACAGAAGTGAGTGCTACGGGGCGGTAGTCATTTACAGTTGAAGTCGGAAATTTACACACACTTAGGTTGGAGTCATTAAAATTCGTTTTTTCAACCACTCCACAAATTTCCTGTTTTTGGCAAGTCGGTTAGGACATATACTTTGTGCATGACACAAGTAATTTTTCCAACAATTGTTTACATACAGATTATTTCACTGTATCACAATTCCAGTGGGTCAGAAGTTTACATACACTAAGTTGACTGTGCCTTTAAACAGCTTGGGAAATTCCAGAAAATGACGTCATGGCTTTAGAAGCTTCTGATAGGGTAATTGATATCATTTGAGTCAATTGGAGGTGTACCTGTGGATGCATTTCAAGGCCTACCTTCAAAATCAGTGCCTCTTTGCTTGACATCATGGGAAAATCTAAAGAAATCAGCCAAGACCTCAGAAAAACAAATTCTAGACCTCCACAAGTCTGGTTCATCCTTGGGAGAAATTTCAAACGCCTGAAGGTACCACGTTCATCTGTACAAACAATAGTACGCGAGTATATGGGACCACGCAGCTGTCATACCACTCAGGAAGGAGATGTGTTCTGTCTCCTAGAGATGAATGTACTTTGGTGCGAAAAGTGGAAATCAATCCCAGAACAACAGCAGAATACCTTGTGAAGATGCTGGAGGAAACAGGTACAACAGTATCTATATCCACAGTAAAACGAGTCCTATATCGACATATCCTGAAAGGCCGCTCAGCAAGGAAGAAGCCACTGCTCCAAAACCGCCATAAAAAAGCCAGACTATGGTTTGCAACTGCACATGGAGACAAAGATCGTACTTTTTGAAGAAATGTCCGCTGGTCTGATGAAACAAAAATATAACTGTTTGGCCATCATGTTGTGGGGGTTCTTTGCTGCAGGAGGGACTGGTGCACTTTCCAAAATAGATGGCATCATGAGGGAGGAAAATTATGCGGATATATTGAAGCAACATCTCAAGACATCAGTCAGGAAGTTAAAGCTTGGTCGCAAATGGGTCTTCCAAACGGACAATGACCACAAGCATACTTCTAAAGTTGTGGCAAAACGGCTTAAGGACAAAGTCAAGGTATTGGAGTGGCCATCACAAAGCCTTGACCTCAATCCTATAGAAAATGTGTGGGCAGAACTGAAAAAGCATGTGTGCGCAAGGAGACCTACAAACCGGACTCAGTTACACCAGCTCTGTCAGGAAGAATGGGCCAAAATTCACCAAACCTATTGTGGGAAGCTTGTGGAAGGCTACTCAAAACGTTTGACCCAAGTTAATCAAATTAAAGGCAATGCTACCAATTACTAATTGAGTGTATGTAAACTTCTGACCCACTGGGAATGTGATGAAAGAAATACAAGCTGAAATAAATCTTTCTACTGTTATTCTGACATTTCACATTCTTAAAATAAAGTGGTGATCCTAACTGACCTAAGACAGGGAATTTTTACTAGGATTAAATGTCAGGAATTGTGAAAAACTGAATTTAAATGTATTTGGCTAAGGTGTATCTAAACTTCAGATTTCAACTGTAGTTCAGTTACCTTTGCCTTCTTGGGAACAGGAACAGTGGTGGCCATCTTGAAGCATGTGGGGAAAGCAGACTGGGATAGGGAGCGATTGAATATATCCATAAACACACCAGCCAGTAAAACCTCTTTCTACCTTTCTGACAATGTCCAATATGTATGGGTGGTTCCATTTTGGTTTAAAGCACTTTTTGACCACACCCCTTATGATTTCAACAAACTTTCCATACTCTTTCTTATCTTATATATAATATGTATGTTGTGTCTTAACCGATGGCGGACACAAGACAAACACCCCAGATGATGTAAAATAGGGTCTAAGCTACAAGATATGCGGAAAATGGAAACAAATCTGAGTTTGACCTTAAAGGTTAAATTACAATTTTTATTAAAAAACTTTTTTTCAACTCAACCGTTTTATATTTTCCAGTGATGCAGACATGGATTTCTCGTCGTATGGTCGTGTATGCAAAATGGGTCAACTTTGGGCACCTTTATCTCCTGAATGTGTTGGGATTCAGGTTCAAAAAGTCACTTTCTGACCACTTCCACCATAGGCAAATATGTATGGAAAGTTTTTTGTTCAAATGAAAAGAGGTTCGATTAAAATCAAATGGAACAACCCATATGCATAGTCTTAATCATCTACTGATCTCTAGCTTCATTGACTTTTTGGATTGAAATCTAACAATTTGCTGTAATTGTTCTGCTTTTCTCTATGCAACAGGCTCCTCTGCTGTCAAAGAGAGAGAGGAGGATCTCAAGCAGTGACAAGCTGGTGAATGTCTTATAGGACCTACTAGAATCCCATTGTGAGAGATGGACTGAGGATCTGAGAGACGATATGCATCACGGTGGCCAGCGCCACGGATACTTGGTGGTCTTAGGGGGAAAACACTTTTTCTCAGCCAGTATGGAAGAAAACAGGTATGCTATAGTATAGCATACAAACTGTTATCATATTGATACAGGCCTAATTTTACGTTCTGTATGGGTTTAGTGTGTGTGTGTGTTAATTCCAATGCATCTGTTACAGGTCCAGATTTGTGGCCAGCAGTGGCCCAAGCACTGGGTGCAGGACATTTGTCAAAGATAGCTTGAATCTCCAAGGATGGATTAAGAACTCCGGTAGTGACCATGCTAGTTGGAGAGGACAGCTGGGTGACACATGTAGACAACAATATCAGGTAATGACTCCTTTAACCCTTTCAATGACATCACTACCAGTATTCTTTAAAAACAAAATGGTACCAGAAGTGTTACTTTGTAGTCTCAATGGAATAGTTGCATGTTATGTACTCCTTGTCCAATTGTTTTGTCATGTTTTACAATTTTCTTTGAGGGATGAGTTTGATGTGACCAGGTGCGCATGTTCTCTGCCGGCAACATCACAGAGAAGCTCAGGGTTGCCTCATTCAACTGCAGTGGGGAGACTGTGGTGGATTTATATGCAGGTAAGAAAATACATCTTGTATATGACTGTGACACAATCAGTGTGCCTTGCTAGAGAGGGGCTACGGTGAGGCTTGTTCAACAGGCCACTAAAAATACACTAATTGGACAAGCCACTTGCTGTTAGCTGTTTAACACATCTGTGTATATTATCCATGAATTACAGAAAATATTCATAATCTATGCATAATTTAGCACTATAGGATTATATTGTTATTCCTTATTGTTATTCTTTATTAGGTATTGGCTACTTAACTATCCCATTCTTGGTGCATGCGGGGGCCAGCCATGTTCATGCTTGTGAGTGGAACCCAGATGCCGTGGAAGCCCTGCAAAGAAACTTGGGAGTTAAATGGAGTGTGGCATCACTGCACCGACCACGAGAGACAACCGGCAAGTAAGGAACAACATCTTTATACTGGAGATCAGAACTCAACCAGTTTATGTGATCTGAGAATAATCGTTTTGGGTGTTTTTCCAGCTCCCATTGTGTAACCTGGCTGACCGGGTGAATTTGGGTCCAGCTCTGCGAGTGGCTGGCCTGTTGCCTGTCGACTACTGAGGAAAAGGACCGGTGGCATGTTGCATATTCACCAGAATGTTACCGCACCACATCATATTACAGACTGTGACACTTCCTCTGTTCCTGTCATGGAGAGAGTGGACATTTCTGGAGGAGACCAAGAAGAGGTGTCTCCTAAGGGGAGTGACAGAGAAGTTTGGGGTGCCTGGACAAAGGACACAGACATCCACATTGCCTCTCTACTGCAGGACATCACTCTGGACTGGCGTCCAGCACATTGAGCATGTCAAGTCATACGCACCTCACATTCACCATGTAGTACTATTCTTAGAATGCAGGCCACTCTGAGGAGACAAAATACAGGACTGTAGCATGACTCTTATTTGTGTAGTCGTACCAGTGGCGGACTGGGACCAAAAATCGCCCCTTTCTAACACACCGGCCCATTTTTATCACCTTGAGGCCCCCATAATTAGCAAAATAATTAGAATTTTGCGCACAACAACCCAAATTAGACAGGCCCACTAGGCTAAAAATGGACCAGTCCATCTGGTGTACTCTGCCATTTGTGGCTATTAATAAATTGTTGCACACTAATTTAAATTAATCAGAATTTCGTTTTTTTTTAAGAAAAACATGGTTTATAGGTTTATAAAATGAAACTGTTGTTTACCGGTTGTTGTACAACTGATTTTACAAATGTTTATACATGCAATGACTCTGGCTGCTTTGTGTGATGTACACTGCTCAAAAAAATAAAGGGAACACTTAAACAACACAATGTAACTCCAAGTCAATCACACTTCTGTGAAATCAAACTGTCCACTTAGGAAGCAACACTGATTGACAATAAATTTCACATGCTGTTGTGCAAATGGAATAGACAACAGGTGGAAATTATAGGCAATTAGCAAGACACCCCCAATAAAGGAGTGGTTCTGCAGGTGGGGACCACAGACCACTTCTCAGTTCCTATGCTTCCTGGCTGATGTTTTGGTCACTTTTGAATGCTGGCGGTGCTTTCACTCTAGTGGTAGCATGAGACTGAGTCTACAACCCACACAAGTGGCTCAGGTAGTGCAGCTCATCCAGGATGGCACATCAATGCGAGCTGTGGCAAGAAGGTTTGCTGTGTCTGTCAGCGTAGTGTCCAGAGCATGGAGGCGCTACCAGGAGACAGGCCAGTACATCAGGTGACAACCCAGCAGCAGGACCGCTACCTCCGCCTTTGTGCAAGGAGGAGCAGGAGGAGCACTGCCAGAGCCCTGCAAAATGACCTCCAGCAGGCCACAAATGTGCATGTGTCTGCTCAAACGGTCAGAAACAGACTCCATGAGGGTGGTATGAGGGCCCGACGTCCACAGGTGGGGGTTGTGCTTACAGCCCAACACCGTGCAGGTCGTTTGGCATTTGCCAGAGAACACCAAGAGTGGCAAATTCGCCACTGGCGCCCTGTGCTCTTCACAGATGAAAGCAGGTTCACACTGAGCACGTGACAGACGTGACAGAGTCTGGAGACGCCGTGGAGAACGTTCTGCTGCCTGCAACATCCTCCAGCATGACCGGTTTGGCGGCGGGTCAGTCATGGTGTGGGGTGGCATTTCTTTGGGGGGCCACACAGCCCTCCATGTTCTCGCCAGAGGTAGCCTGACTGCCATTAGGTACCGAGATGAGATCCTCAGACCCCTTGTGAGACCATATGCTGGTGCGGTTGGCCCTGGGTTCCTTCTAATGCAAGACAATGCTAGACCTCATGTGGCTGAAGTGTGTCAGCAGTTCCTGCAAGAGGAAGGCATTAATACTATGGACTGGCCCGCCCGTTCCCCAGACCTGAATCCAATTGAGCACATCTGGGACATCATGTCTCGCTCCATCCGCCAACGCCACGTTGCACCACAGACTGTCCAGGATTTGGCAGATGCTTTAGTCCAGGTCTGGCAGGAGATCCCTCAGGAGACCATCCGCCGCCTCATCAGGAGCATGCCCAGGCGTTGTAGAGAGGTCATACAGACACGTGGAGGCCACACACACTATTGAGCCTCATTTTGACTTGTTTTAAGGACATTACATCAAAGTTGGATCAGCCTGTAGTGTGGTTTTCCACTTTAATTTTGAGTGTGACTCCAAATCCAGACCTCCATGGGTTGATACATTTGATTTCCATTGATAATTTTTGGGTGATTTTGTTGTCAGCACATTCAACTATGTAAGAATATTTCATTCATTCAGATCTAGGATGTGTTACTTTAGTGTTCCCTTTATTTTTTTGAGCAGTGTATTTTTGTCTCTACCTTCTTGCACGTTGTGCTGTTGTCTGTGCCCAGTAATGTTTGTTCCATGTTTTGTGCTGCTGCCATGTTGTGTTGCTACCATGCTGTGTTGTCATGTGTTGCTGCCATGCTATGTTGTTGTCTTCGGTCTCTCTTTAAGTAGTGTTGTGTTGTCACTCTTGTCATGATGTGTGTTTTGTCCTATATTTGCATTTCTTACAAAAAAAAAATGTTATCCCAGCCTCATCCCCGCAGGAGGCTTTTTGCCTTTTGGTATGCCGTCATTGTAAATAGAAATTTGTTCTTAACTGACTTGCCTAGTTAAATAAAAATGACTGACTTGCCAAGTATAGTAGCCTGTATGATGCCACTCTTGGGACACATTTGTAAAATGTCTTTATAAATATTGTAACCATAGGAATAAATATTTGCATAAAATAAGGGCTACTAAGCCTACTGTATAATCACACACACAAAAACATTTTTTTTTCTTCAATAGCTAACTTGAAATTCATTGTGAATTGGTTGCAGTTATTAAAGTGAACGTATATAAAGACTCCCACATCACTGTAGTAGGCTACTACAGACCGCCCTCGGCTGCTACAGACTGCCCTCGGCTGCTACAGACTGCCCTCGGCTGCTACAGACTGCCCTCGGCTGCTACAGACCGCCCTCGGCTGCTACAGACTGCCCTCAGCTGCTACAGACCGCCCTCGGCTGCTACAGACCGCCCTCGGCTGCTACAGACCGGCATCGGCATCGGGAGACGCACTTAACTCTCTTTCTGATGTCCTGCACAAGTTAAATGACTCTGAATTCATTCTTTTATATTTGAACTGAGACATGCTTATATCTGTATCAGACTCTTTTAAAGATCTGTGTAACTCTCTGAATCTTGCTCATTTAATTACTGTGCAAGACCGAATCCCAGAGCACCTAACAAATCAACACTATTGGACATTATTCTAACGAATACCCCTCACAAATACACATCGACCTAGATATTCTGTAATGATGTCAGTGATCACTGTGCAATTGCTTGTGTTAAAAATATAAAAAATGACCAAAGCCAAACCCCGTTATATTTTTAAAATACATTTTAGACAGTTTGATGAGCAAGCGTTCTTACATGATCTGTACCACAATATTGACAGAGTAAGTCTGATTCCCAATGTTGACACTGCCTGGGACTATTTTTATATGAAATTTGTGTCGATTTGTAATAAGCATCCCCCTGTGAAGAAATATAGATTCAGTGGAAGGGACAATCCCTGCTTTTCAGATAACTTGGCAGAATTAATTAGAAAGAGAAATATATCTTGGGCTCAAGCTAGACATACAAATGCTCTTGTTGACTGGGCCTCCTTCAGAGTGCTAAGAAACAAATGTACATGATTGATTAGGAAGTCCAAATCAGATGACTATTTATATGCAGTCACAGAGAACCTAAACAAACCTACCATGTTCTGGAAGCTAATCAAATCAGTGTCAGGTTCTAATGTATCCTCTGGCCTTCCTGACTATTTAATGATGGATGGATTCTAATGAAGTGAAGGATAAAGCAGATATTGTAGGGGTTTTTAACAAGCATTTCACATCTGCTGGTTCAGTTTTTGATAATGGTGGGGCCCAGGCCTCTAATGTAAGCTCTGTTACAGTCAACTATGATCTGGGCCCTCATGTGTACCATTTTAACTTTGAGCCTGTGTCTTATGCTGAGGTCTATAAAGTCTGCAGGTCCAGACAATCTGGACCCCCTACGTCTTAAAGATACCAGCTGGTATTATTACTGAGCCTGTGGCTCATATTTTCAACTTGAGTCTCTAGACCAATTCCATACCCAGCATTTGGAAATCAGCTTATGTTATCCCACTGCTAAAGGGTGGAGATCCCTCAGATGCTAATAACTATGGTCCTATCTCTAAACTCCCTATCCTGCCCAAAGTCTATGACTCCCTAGTGAACTCAGTTAAAAAACTTCTTCATTGAAAATAACATACTGAGCGGGATTCAGTCTGGCTTTAGATCTGGGCACATCACCACAACTGCTGCTATTGCAGTGGCAAATGACATCATTAATGGACTTGATAAAAAGCAACATTGTGCTGCTCTGTTTGTGGATTTATCAAAGGCATTTGATTCAGTTGACCATGAATTGTTGCTAGCTAGACTCAGAAACATTGGTCAGAGTGAAGGGGCAGAAAATTGTTTTTGGAACTATCTTTCTGACAGAACACAATGTGTATATACTGACAATCACAGTCTAGCTTTCTTGAGATTAATAGAGGTGTGCCCCAGGGTTCCATTTTAGCTCCTGTGTTGTTCTCAATTTTTATTAATGATTTGGGAAATGGGATGCAACCAGCAAAGTTACATCTATATGCAGATGATACATATATCCATGTGCTCCTTCTCTGGTTCAGGCTGTTGAAGAGCTCCAGACTGCTTTTCAGTCACTATCGTCTCAAACTGGTCTTGAATGTACAAAAAACTAAATGAATGACCTTTACCAGAGCTAGAACTCTGCCAGAGAACGTTAGCATTGTCACATCTGGTGGCTTATCCATTGAAAAAGTATCATCCTACAAAAACCTAGGTACGAAAGTATTCGGCCCCCTTGAACTTTGCGACCTTTTGCCACATTTCAGGCTTCAAACATAAAGATATAAAACTGTATTTTTTTGTGAAGAATCAACAACAAGTGGGACACAATCATGAAGTGGAACAACATTTATTGGATATTTCAAACTTTAACAAATCAAAAACTGAAAAATTGGGCGTGCAAAATTATTCAGCCCCCTTAAGTTAATACTTTGTAGCGCCACCTTTTGCTGCGATTACAGCTGTAAGTCGCTTGGGGTATGTCTCTATCAGTTTTGCACATCGAGAGACTGAAATTTTTTCCCATTCCTCCTTGCAAAACAGCTCGAGCTCAGTGAGGTTGGATGGAGAGCATTTGTGAACAGCAGTTTTCAGTTCTTTCCACAGATTCTCGATTGGATTCAGGTCTGGACTTTGACTTGGCCATTCTAACACCTGGATATGTTTATTTTTGAACCATTCCATTGTAGATTTTGCTTTATGTTTTGGATCATTGTCTTGTTGGAAGACAAATCTCCGTCCCAGTCTCAGGTCTTTTGCAGACTCCATCAGGTTTTCTTCCAGACTGGTCCTGTATTTGGCTCCATCCATCTTCCCATCAATTTTAACCATCTTCCCTGTCCCTGCTGAAGAAAAGCAGGCCCAAACCATGATGCTGCCACCACCATGTTTGACAGTGGGGATGGTGTGTTCAGCTGTGTTGCTTTTACGCCAAACATAACATTTTGCATTCTTGCCAAAAAGTTCAATTTTGGTTTCATCTGACCAGAGCACCTTCTTCCACATGTTTGGTGTGTCTCCCAGGTGGCTTGTGGCAAACTTTAAACGACACTTTTTATGGATATCTTTAAGAAATGGCTTTCTTCTTGCCACTCTTCCATAAAGGCCAGATTTGTGCAATATACGACTGATTGTTGTCCTATGGACAGAGTCTCCCACCTCAGCTGTAGATCTCTGCAGTTCATCCAGAGTGATCATGGGCCTCTTGGCTGCATCTCTGATCAGTCTTCTCCTTGTATGAGCTGAAAGTTTAGAGGGACGGCCAGGTCTTGGTAGATTTGCAGTGGTCTGATACTCCTTCCATTTCAATATTATCGCTTGCACAGTGCTCCTTGGGATGTTTAAAGCTTGGGAAATCTTTTTGTATCCAAATCCGGCTTTAAACTTCTTCACAACAGTATCTCGGACCTGCCTGGTGTGTTCCTTGTTCTTCATGATGCTCTCTGCGCTTTTAACGGACCTCTGAGACTATCACAGTGCAGGTGCATTTATACGGAGACTTGATTACACACAGGTGGATTGTATTTATCATCATTAGTCATTTAGGTCAACGTTGGATCATTAAGAGATCCTCACTGAACTTCTGGAGAGAGTTGGCTGCACTGAAAGTAAAGGGGCTGAATAATTTTGCACACCCAATTTTTCAGTTTTTGATTTGTTAAAAAAAGTTTGAAATATCCAATAAATGTCGTTCCACTTCATGATTGTGTCCCACTTGTTGTTGATTCTTCACAAAAAAATACAGTTTTATATCTTTATGTTTGAAGCCTGAAATGTGGCAAAAGGTCGCAAAGTTCAATGGGGCCGAATACTTTCGCAAGGCACTGTATTTGGTTGGATGACAAGTTGTCCTTTAAAGTTCATGTGGATAATCTTGTGACAAATCTTAAATTGAAATTGTTTTTTTTTTTTTCGTAATAAGGCTTGCTTCCCGCTTATGGCTAGAAAGAAGCTTGTTCAGGCCACTTTTCTCTCTGTAATTGATTATGGTGACTTGTTGTATATGCATGCAACCTCCTCCGTCTTACAGAGACTGGACTCTGTTTATCATGCATCCTTGTGCTTTATTACAAATGCCAAGTCACTATTGCACCAAATGGTAGGTTGGACCTCACTTTATATGCGCATAAAGATACATTTGTATGTGTTTATCTACAAAGCCCTTTTGGGTAAACTCCCTCTTTACCTCTGTAGTCTGGTCTCCTTCACCACCAGCAGTTACCATACCCGGTCTGCTAGGTGGTTGCTGGTTTTAAAGTCCCCAGAACATTCACAGTATAAGGCAAGACTGCCTTCTCCTCTTGTGCACCAGACGCATGGAATAGTCTACAATCCATGTTAGTGCCACTGAATGAATTTTAAATGTTGATGGGAGACTGTTACAGAGGAGTGTAAATGTTTTTTATTTTTAGGCTGGATCATGTTGTATTGTATTGTTGTATGTTTTAATGATGTAATGTATTGATTGTTGCTGCCTTCAAGGTCTCCCTTTGAAAAATAGACTATGGGTCTCAATGGGCTTTACCTGGTTAAATAAAGGTTAAATAAATTAAATTAAATGCATTTTTGCTGCTCATTATTTCCATAATCTAATAGTACTCGACATAATGCATTATTTACAAAATTATTTGAACGGGGTTTGATTATTTACTTTTGGAAACTATTGGTAATAATGAATTGGCACTGCTTCTGCCGTTCTCAGAGAATTAGGGAAATAGAGCAGAGGAAATGCACCTGTTGCGGAAAAATTCTGTACCTCCGCCGCACCACCACTGTCACAACCGTTCCATATCTTCCGGGATTTTAGGTTTCTAACCACCAACGCTGAAAGTCAAGTTACCAGAATGCAGGAAGGAGAGACAGTGAGTTAGACTGGGAAGGAGTCAAGACGATACATTGCAGCAAAGGGTAGAGAGAGAGGTACGTTGAGTTTGTCGTGATTCATTCTGATCTATAACATGCATTCAAACGGTTATATTTAATTACAGTTTAAATGAAAGTTATTTTACGCAAAACAGTTAATTGCTGAAGACGTCTTCCTGACACGGGAAACCTCTCTTTGGAATTCTTTACTATACTCCATTGATCGACATGGCGCAGAAACTATATGCCACTTGTTTTGCCAGCTATCAGTCTGCTCTAAAACGCGCCTATTCTGTTCTCTTTTTTTTTTAACGTCCTCCCTTCCTGGATTGTGGAAATATAGTGGTGAATTGATTCGGATCACAGTCGGAGTAAAGTTTACGTTTTTTTTCAAGATAATTAAACAATCTGGACTGTTGCTAAAATACCTTTTATCTAACATGAACTATATGTGCGTTCACTCATTCAAATGCAGTTCTTATGTCGGGTTGTCTTCAGATCATGTGTGACGATAACTGCTTTTTTCCAAACTGGATGTGTTGCCAACATTAAATCCATCCCTTACATTGTTTAAGCTACATTTTGTTTTGTTGTAGCCTATAGCCCTACTTTATTTTGAGATATATTACAAGCCGAGGCAAATAACTATTTGCCCAATAAGGTGACAGATTTTGTTATACATTCCATGTTGAGTAACTGTCCAGGAAATTGCACATACTATGCTATTCTCATGGATTGTTCAATTGGAATTATCATTATTTTATATAGCCTATAAACACAATGCCCCGGAAAAGCACTTTTTGTTGAGGTTTTCCTACATCCACATAATTCCTACTAACGTTGCTATTCATGCAATTTCCTTGACATTAACAGTCTTCTTCTGAACTGAGCTGCCCTACATATATTGTACACTACTCAAGCGTGAGTCGATTAGCCTCAAGCGTTCAAACAATGACGAAGTTTCCTCCCCCACGAGTGACATAGCATAGCACAACAACCCTGTGCTAGTGACCTTTTGAATGCAAATGATTGAAATCAATAAGTGTTTTTCCTGTTTCTTCAACTCATTCTCAACATTATTCAACGTCTTCTGAGGCGCTGGACTCAACTGGAGCTTGAAGCTCATGACTGGAACATGGCCGATGACAGGCTTGATGTCAGGATTAAACAAATGGTTTAACCAGTGCTTTCCACCCGCCGTTCTGTGTCCTTAGAGGGTGGGACCCTGCGATAATGCTGAGCTCGTGTTGTTTTTTCCTTTCCTGTTCCCATTCCTCCAAGCAACCTTTCACCCGGACAGAGAGGTTCTCTATGGGGTTTAAAAACACAAGGATCCGATTAGTCCTACTTTATCATTCCCAATACTGTATATGTGTGTGCCAGTGTCTGTCAAAATAAGATTAGCTGGAGACTATTTTCCCATGTCCTTTCCTATTTTACCATAGGATGACATGCTGAAATTAAAAATGCTATCTTTATGTAAAACATGTTGATTTATGTTTGTGTCAGACTCTAAAAGCACAAGATCTACTTTGAGAAATATGTCAGACTGTTTTCTTTCCCTGCAAAGGATTTTCTACATGATGTAATTTTGTATTTATTTAACCTGTAGTTAACTGGGCAAGTCAGTTAAGAACAAATTCTTATTTACAATGACGGCCAAACCCGGACACTGCTGAGCCAATTGTGCGCCGTCGTGCACCGTCCTATGGGACTCCCAATCACGGCCGGATAAGATCTAGCCTGGATTTGAACCAGGGACTGTAGTGACACCTCTTGCACTGAGATGCAGTGCCTTAAACTGCTGCACCACTCAGGCATAGTACAAAGTTATAGGCTTAGTTTGTTGTAGTTAGGCGTTATAGTTTGGTGTTTAATCCAGTGGGATTGACACAGTACTGTACGTCCTGGTGTGAAATGCGAGGGAGATTGATATCCTCCACTAGTCCACCTCTACTCTGTTCTGTCTGCAGCACGGTCATCTCAGGGTGTTGGCTCTAAGCTAGATCACTGTGCTGTCTGTCTGCTTGTCAGCTCCATCTCCCTTATTACCCAGCTAACTTTAGCAAGGCAGAGTCAGAGGCTTCTGACGGGCTGGCATTGTGGCAGCAGCAGCCTCTGCATGGAGGCTCGCTAGAGGATCCACTAACATTCTCGTCCGTCCGTCCTGTACTCAGAGGTGGGGACACTTTCTTTCTCCTGATAGTAACCAGGTAAAAATCCTGAACCAAGTTGTAGCAGGGACCTTAAGGATTGCCTGCTCTGTGGTTGTCCCATTAGGCAGGGGATAAAAAAAAAAACTGAAAACAACCAAACTACAAAGAGTTCCAATAGGGGCGTCACAAAATAAGTCACTTTTTTTAAATATATTTTTTTACCTGCTATACTAGAAGTGTAAATTTTGGCCACGGCTAGCAAAGCGTGAGCCACTTTATCCTATTGCCTGGCATGGCAACTGCTCGGCATCTGACCGTAAGGTGCTACAGAGCGTAGTGAGTACGGCCCAGTACATCACTGGGGCCAAGCTTCCTGCCATTCAGGATCTATATACCGGGCGGGGTCAGAAGAAGGCCCCCAAAATTGTCAGAGACTCCAGTCACTCAAGTCAGTGTTTTCTCTGATACCGCACAGCAACCGGTACTGGAGCGCCAAGTCTAGGACCAAAAGACTCCTTAACAGCTTCTACCCCCAAATTAACAGCTTCTACCCCCAAAACCTAAGACTGCTGAACAATTAATCAACCGGCCACGGGATTATTTGTTTTGTACACTGCTGCTGCTGCTATTTATCTATACATAGTCACCCTACCTCCATGTACAAATGACACCCGGTACCCCCTTTATATAGCCTCTTTATTGTTACTTTTTATAATGTTTCACTTTAGTTTATTTGGTACATATTTTCTTAACTCTTTCTTGAACTGCACTGTTGGTTAAGGGCTTGTAAGTAAGCATTTCACGGTAAGGTCTGCACTTGTATTCTGCGCATGTGATCAAGTTTGATTTGAGATACACTTTATAGCTCTAACTCACCTAGCTGTTCTAGCTTCGCTATGTATCAGCAACCATTGTCAGCCAATCTAGTGGGGGTTGGAAGCTATGGTGAGCTTTGATTGGTTACTCGTGCAGCAATGTCGGAGAAGATTTGCGTAAAATTCATGTTCCCCAATTTTAGTCCCGCCCTATTCAGCTCCCTTGCCCATACTTGAATCGCCCAACGGTCCCTGCCCACTCCGTTTCTCACCACTTTCCTTCCATTGAAAATAATTTGTGAAGCCGTTGTTTTACCGAGCGATTGTGTCTCTAGTGTCACATCCCGTAAGACGTGAGCGTCATGTCGAAATCTTGAAAATAGAACCATATAGAAAATAATAATTTTATGCTCGAGTAGAGCATGCCTTTCGTGGAGCCAGCGCGCTCATGCTCTGCAAAAGTTGCGTGTCTGATGTAGCAGGCCAGTAAAACATCATTTCCTGCATGTTGTTTTCTGCGTGTAAACAACAATTTTTCCCATTTTTTTCAGGCAACCAAAAAATAATGTTGACTTGGCCAATTAAAAAGTGCCTTTCAGACTTTAAAGTCAATTTCTGTTTAGGGTATCATATAGTGATTAATCAGTTGCAAAAAAACTGTTTTAAATGGTCTATGATTACGAGAGTTTTTCTAATCGGGTCACACAGTTTTAACTCCTGGAAAAATGTATTGCCCTGTAGGGAGGATGAACTGCTGCTATTTAATTACTTGTTATTTTTTATTTATTCTTATCTGTATTTTTTAAACTGCATTGTTGGTTAGGGGCTCGTAAGTAAGCATTTCACTCTAAGGTCTACACTTGTTGTATTCGGCGCATGTGACTAATAACATTTAATTTGATTTGAAAACTGCAGCAACCTTGTATTTGTTCATATGTATTCTATTTTAAAACTAGACTAACAGGGGAGACACAGAGACAGCTGTGATTGGACAATATAACTAACAGGGCAATGCTTGCTATATACAGGGTTGCATCATGTAGGCCCAGTGATGGGCACCACCCATTCCCAATCTTTTAAAATTATAACCCTGTGTAAGCCTATAATTAAAAAGTTACACAGGCTAGACTGTGTTAATGCACATGTCATCACTATTTGTTCATTTTGATTAATTCCAGTCACAAATTGTCGGATTAAAAAGGTCTAGGTAGCTTAGCCGGCAGAAGTTTTGAATATTCAAATGTTCTCTTAACATAAATAAATTGGCTTAGGCTATACCGCTTTGTTTCCCTGGCCAGATGGGACCAGGCACATAGGCCTCCAGCTGATCAGACTGATGCAGCATATCAGATCGCTTATGTTTAGGTGTAGGCTCATACTGTAGAGAGTGTTTGCTTGTGTCTATCTGTCTGCTAAACGGAAGGAAAGTGCTCTGCTTTCTGTAGACATGCACCAAGCCTGACCTTTGATTACTTTGAATCTGATTAGTCAAGACACACACACATATCCAAGATGGCATAGCAATCTGACATCTTTTGTCTTTGTCTTGTCTTGTCCCGGGTATATATCTTTATGTAACTTTTTTCTTTGCATATATTTTTTTATATTTTTCTTAACCCCAACTTCAACATACTCTCCTGCAACCTGCCTCATCCAATGTGCTCTGAACCTCGTCACCTGGATCATCGCAGCTAGCTAGCTGCTATCCGATTGGCTTCTCCTGGCTAACGTCCCTGTCCCGAAGCAAGCACCAGTTAGCCTGGAGCTAGCCTATGCTAGGCCCATCTCCCGGCTAGCTGAAGAGGACCATCAGCCACTCATTGGGCTACAATACCTATTTTGCCAATTAGACTGGACCCATTTTATTGCCGATCCGGAGCCCCGCCGATCCATCACGACTGGACTACCGACGTAATCTGCCCGAGGGCTCCTTTGTCGCGACGTCCCCTGAATGCCCGCCTGCTAGCCGTGGCCCGCTAACTGACTAGAGCATACCGGACTGTTAGCTGAAGTGGTCCATCAGTCAATTTCTTGGGCTACTATACCTATTTTGCCAATTGACCTGGACCCTTTTACTACACGGACCCCTGCTGATCCAACACGACTGGTCTGCCGACGTAACCGCATGAGGGGGCTACAACAACAGACTTCTTCCATCGCGACGTCCCTCTAAGGCCCTTCTGCTAGCCCCGGCACGCTAGCTGTCTGAATCGCCATGTCTCCAGCCCGTCCAGCTACTCATTGGACCCTATGATCACTCTGCTATGTATGCCTCTCCCTAATGCCAATATGCCTTGTCCATTGCTGTTTTGGTTAGTGATTATTGTCTTATTTCACTGTGGAGCCTCCAGCCCTGCTCAATATGCCTCAGCTAACCCTCTTGTCCCACCTCCCACACATGCAGTGACCTCACCTGGTTTAATTGATGTCTCTAGAGACAATACCTCTCTCATCGTCACTCAATGCCTAGGTTTACCTCAACTGTATTCACATCCTACCATACCTTTGTCTGTACATTATGCATTGAAGCTATTCTACGGCGCCCAGAAACCTGCTCCTGTTACTCTCTGTCCCGAACGTACTAGACGACCAGTTCTTATAGCCCTTAGCTATAAGGTTCATCCAGGCCCTGCAGTGCCTAGCTCCACTCCCATTCCCCAGGCCCTCTCATTTGTTGACAACTGTAACCGTAAAAGCCTTGGTTTCATGCATGTTAGCATTAGAAGCGTCCTCCCTAAGTTTGTTTTATTCACTGCTTTAGCACACTCTGCCAACCCGGATGTCCTAGCTGTGTCTGAATCCTGGCATAGGAAGGCCACCAAAAACCCTGAAATGTTCATCCCTAACTATAACATTTTCTGACAAGATAGAACTGCCACAGGGGGCAGAGTTAGCCTGCAGAGTTCTGTCTTACTATCCAGGTCTGTGCCAAACAACTTGAGCTTCTACTTTTAAAAATCCACCTTTCCAGAAACAAGTCTCTCACCGTTGCCGCTTGCTATAGACCACCTTCTGCCCCCAGCTGTGCCCTGGACACCATATTTGAATTGATTGCCCCCCATCTATCTTCAGAGCTCATGCTGCTAGGTGACCTAAACTGGGGCATGCTTAACACCCCAACCATCCTACAATCTAAACTTGATGCCCTCAATCTCACACAAATTATCAATGAACCTACCAGGAACAACCCCAAATCCCTAAACACGGGCACCCTCATAGATATCATCCTAACCAACCTGCCCTCAAAATACACCTCTGCTGTCTTCAACCAGGATCTCAGCGATCACTGCCTCATTGCTTGCGTCTGTAATGGGTCTGCGGTCAAACGACCACCCCTCATCACTGTCAAACGCTCCCTAAAACACTTCAGCGAGCAGGCCTTTCTAATTGACCTGGCCCGGGTATCCTGGAAGGATATTGACCTCATTCCATCAGTAGAAGATGCCTGGTTATTCTTTAAAAGTGCCTTCCTCACCATCTTAAATAAGCATGCCCCGTTAAAAAAAATTGAACCAGGAACAGATATAGCCCATGGTTCACTCCAGACCTTATTGCCCTTGACCAGCACAAAACATCCTGTGACGTACTGCATTAGCATAAAATAGCCCCCGCGATATGCAACTTTTCAGGGAAGTTAGGAACCAATATACACAGGCAGTTAGGAAAGCAAAGGCTAGCATTTTCAAACAGAAATTTGCATCCTGCAGCACAAACTCCAAAAGGTTCTGGGACACTGTAAAGTCCATGGAGAATAAGAGCACCTCCTCCCAGATGTCCACTGCACTGAGGCTAGGAAACACTGTCACCACCGATAAATCCATGATAATTGAGAATTTCAATAAGCATTTTTCTACGGCTGGCCATGCTTTTTAGCTAGCTGGCCACCCCTACCCTGGTCAACAGCCCTGCACCCCCCATAGCAACTTGCCCAAGCCTCCCCCATTTCTCCAGATAACTGATGTTCTGAAAGAGCTGCAAAATCTGGACCCCTACAAATTAGCAGGGCTAGACAATCTGGACCCTCTCTTTCTAAAATTATCTGCCAAAATTGTTGCAACACACTATTACTAGTCTGTTCAACCACTCTTTTTCATATTGCCCTCAAACTGCTACAGGCCTATATCTATCCTACCCTGCCCTTCTAAGGTCTTCGAAAGCCAAGTTAACAAACAGATCACCGACCATTCCGAATCCCATCGTACCTTCTCCGCTATGCAATCTGGTTTCCGAACTGGTCATGGGTGCACCTCAGCCACGCTCAAGGTCCTAAACGATATCATAACCGCCATCGACAAGAGACAATACTGTTCAGCTGTATTCCTCTACCTGGGCCGACTCTGTCAATCACCACATTCTTATCGGCAGACTCAACAACCTTGGTTTCTCAAATGACTGCCTCGCCTGGTTTACCAACTACTTCTCTGATAGAATTCAGTGTGTCAAATCGGAGGGCCTGTTGTTCGGACCTCTGGCAGTCTCTATGGGGGTGCCACAGGGTTCAATTCTCGGGCCGACTCTTTTCTCTGTATACATCAATGATGTCGCTCTTGCTGCTGGTTATTCTCTGAGCCACCTGTACACGCAGACAACACAATTCTGTATACTTCTGGCCCTTTGGACACTGTGTTAGCTAAACTCCAGACGAGCTTCAATGCCATACAACTCTCCTTCCATGGCCTCCAACTGCTCTTAAATGCAAGTAAAACTAAATGCATGCTCTTCAACCGACCGCTACCCGCACCTGCCCGCCCGTCCAGCATCACTACTCTGGACGGTTCTGACTTAGAATATGTGGACAACTACAAATACCTAGGTGTCTGGCTAGACTGTAAACTCTCCTTCCAGACTCACATTAAGCATCGCCAATTCAAAATTAAATCTAGACTCGGCTTCTATTTCTCAAGAGTATCCTTCACTCATGCTGCCAAACATACCCTTGTAAAACTGACCATCCTACCGCTCCTCAACTTCAGCGATGTCATTTACAAAATAGCCTCCAACACTCTACTCAGCAAATTGGATGCAGTCTATCACAGTGCCATCCGTTTTGTCCCCAAAGCCCCATATACTACCTACCACTGCGACCTCTATGCTCAGGTTGGCTGGCCCTCGCTTCATATTCATCGCCAAACCCACTGGCTCCAGGTCATCTATAAGTCTTTGCTGGGTAAAGCCCCACCTTATCTCAGCTCACTGGTCACCATAGCAGCACCCACCTGTAGCAACCGCTCCAGCAGGTATATTTCACTGGTCACCCCCAAAGCCAACATTTCCTTCGGCCGCCTTTCCTTTCAGTTCTCTGCTGCCAATGACCGGAACAAATTGCAAAAGTCACTGAAGCTGGAGACATATCTCCCTCACTAACTTTAAGCACCAGCTGTCAGAGCAGATCACTGCACCTGTACATAGCCCATCTGTAAATAGCCCATCCAACTACCTCATCCCCATACTGTTATTTTAATTGTTGCTCCTTTGCACCCCAGTATCTCTACTTGCACATTCATCTTCTGCACATTTATCACTCCAGTGTTTAATTGCTAAATTGTAATTATATCCCCTATGGCCTTTTTAAATAAAGGTGACGTAAATAAAAAACACACACACACAAACTGCAGGACTCTGATAAGAAGCACATAGTCCCTGTTCAATGCTTTTGCGTACATCTTTTATTAAAGTGCTGTGGTAAATGCCTGCTCATCACCCGTTTGCCGGCTTTCCTGCCTGTACTGTTTACTGCTCTCTACCTGTTTCCCCGGCCTCTCCGCTCATGGGTTCTCTACCTGTCTCCGTCCTCTCCCCTCACAGCAAGCCCTCCTCTCATGGGTTCTCTACCTGTCTCCGTCCTCTCCCCTCACAGCAAGCCCTCCGCTCATGGGCTCTTTACCTGTCTCCGTCCTCTCCCCTCAGAGCAAGCCCTCCGCTCATGGGCTCTTTACCTGTTCTCCGTCCTCTCCCCTCACAGCAAGCCCTCCACTGTTTGAACACACTCTCTCTCCTGCATGGGTCCACTGTCATGCTGTGCTCTGTCTGAGCAGCCTGCACCTTATGTGAGGTCGTGGCTTATGTACTGAAAGTGGCTCCTCCATCAAATGGACTTTAGCTGGGGATAAAGAAGCCTCTGTCAGTTTTACTCCATCTTCAGTGCTACTGATGTTTGGGATTAGATGGGATTTACACTGGTTTTCGCTGTGATCAAATCACATTTTATTGGTCACATACTGTAACAAATTACACAACATATACCCAATACACACATCTAAGTAGGAATGGATTAAGACTATATACAGTTGAATTCAGAAGTTTACATACACTTAGGTTGGAGTCATTAAAACTCAGTTTTCAAACACTCCACAAATGTCTTGTTAACAAACTATAGTTTTGGCAAGTCGGTAAGGACATCTACTTTGTGCATGACACAAGTAATTTTTCCAACAATTGTTTACAGACAGATTATTTCACTTATAATTCACTGATCACAAGTCCAGTGCGTCAGAAATGTACATATTGTGACTTTAAACAGCTTGGATTATTCCAGAAAATTATGTCATGGCTTTAGAAGCTTCTGATAGGCTAATTGACGTCATTTGAGTCAATTAGAGGTGTATCTGTGGATGTATTTCAAGGCCTACCTTCAAATGTAGTGCCTCTTTGCTTGACATCATGAGAAAATCCAAAGAAGTCAGCCAAGACCTCAGAAAAAAAATTGTAGACCTCCACAAGTCTGGTTCATCCTTGGGAGCAATTTCCAAATGCCTGGAGGTACCACGTTCATCTGTACAAACAATAGTACGCAAGTATAAACACCATGGGACAATGCAGCCATCATACCGCTCAGGAAGGAGACGCATTCTGTCTCCAAGAGATTAATGTACTTTGGTGCGAAAAGTGCAAATCAATCCCAGAACAACAACAAAGGACCTTGTGAAGATTCTGGAGGAAACGGGTACCAAAGTATCTATATCCACAGTAAAACGAGTCCTATATCGCCATAAACCATAGGCCACTCAGCAAGGAAGAAGCCACTGCTCCAAAACCGCCATAAAAAAGCCAGACTACGGTTTGCAACTGCACATGGGGACAAAGATTGTACTTTTTTGAGATATGTGAATATGTTGAAGCAACATCTCAAGACATCAGTCAGGAAGTTAAAGCTTGGGTCTTCCAAACGGACAATGACCCCAAGCATACTTCCAAAGTTGTGGCAAAATGGCTTAAGGACAACAAAGTCAAGGTATTGGAGTGGCCATCACAAAGCCCTGACCTCATCCTCTAGAAAATGTGTGGACAGAACTGAAAAAGAATGTGCGAGCAAGGAGGCCTTCAAACCTGACTCAGTTACTCCAGCTCGGTCAGGAGGAATGGACAAAAATTCACCCAACTTATTGTGGGAAGCTTGTGGAAGGCTACCCAAAACATTTGACCCAAGTTAAACCATTTAAAGGCAATACTACCAAATACGAATTGAGTCTATGTAAACTTCTGACCCACTGGGAATGTGATGAAAGAAATACAAGTGGAAATAAATAATTCTCTCTACTATTATTCGGACATTTTAACATTCTTAAAATAAAGTGGTGATCCTAACTGACTTAAGACAGGGAATATTTACAAGGATTAAATGTCAGGAATTGTGAAAAACAGAGTTTACATACACCGTAGCCAAATACATTTAAACTTCTTGACTTCATATGGACGAGCAATGTCAGAGCAAAACGAACTAAGATATAGTATAGAAATTAACAGTATATACATATGAGATGAGTAATGCAAGATATTAAGCATTAAGTGAATGAGATACTGTAGAATAGTATAGAAAACAGCAGATGAGTAATACCAGATATGTAAACATTGTTAAGTGACTAAGACACTATAGAATTCTACAGTATCTAGTATGACATCATGAGAGTGATTTTTAAACGGTAGCTACAGTGCTTGGTAAAGCAGGAGGAAATCATTTTCAAGCAGAAAGGACAACTTATAGAGAGAAAATCATATGTTCCCATTTCATGCCTTCTGGACTCAGCCCTGGTCTGCTCTTTGGTTAGCCTGTCTGGTCTAGGCTGACTATCCCTGAGGAGGTTAGTCTGGGACGGAGGTGCCATGCCACAGGCTGCAGACATGATCAACATGGCCTTCCTGACCGACTCGGAGCGGGAGCTGATCCTGGAGGTGTTGCGGCGGGACGAGGAGCTAAGGCAGGCCGAGGAGCAGCGTGTCCGGTGAGAACTCTCCTTCCCGGCTGCATCTCAATAGTCCTAAAGTGGCTTCCTCCTCACCTTGTCTCATTTCCTTTTTTTCTGCACAGATCTGAAAAAACAGGACAGGTGAAAGCAATACAGTGGATGCTGGTGGGAATTTAGCTTTCACCTAATCGGCTCAGTATTTCACATCAGTGCAGATGAAGGAGGAAGTCACTTTTAGACTTTCAACATCCAGTTAGGCAAAGATTTCAACACAGACACCAACAGGAGAGGGTCTAACCAACGTCTTCCTTCCCTGTGTTTCAGCAAGCTGAAGACAGAGCTGCTGGACATAAAGAGGAAGGGGGCCAAGCGCAGCAGTGGGAGGTACAGTGAGCGCAGCTGCGGTCGCTGCCAGGAACCACTGGGTCGACTGTCTGCCAGCTCCAGCCAATGTAGGGCATGTAAACACCAAGTGTGCCGCAACTGCCGCGCAGTGCGCCCCAATGGATCCTGGGTGTGCAGTGTGTGTGCCAAAGAGGCGTAAGAGTCCCATTTCTCTGTACTGTATGTTACCCCACCCTACCCTTTAGCATAACCAGGATCCCTGTGTTTGCAGTATCTATATGCAAAGCGTGATATCATATGTTTTAAAGCATCTCGCTGTAGAACGCCGCTCGAGGAGAGGATTTAAGCGGGTTTACATGATGTGGATCCGCTATGCAAATCTGTTGCATTCTAAACTGGTGTCGAATTTAGTCTATTTTGACAACAGTGCAGAGTTTTTGCAATGTCAGCATGTTACTCTTCGGGTTTGGTCCATATTTGATCCATGATGTGTTAACGCGGTGGTAACAACGTGTGGTGTGACTTTCTCCAGTGATCTAAAGAAGTGCACTGGAGACTGGTTTTATGACCAGCGAGTCAACCGCTTCACCACTACCCCTGGACACGACATAGTGAGAGCTTCCCTCAAAAAGAAGTCCCCATGTGAGTCCAGGAAACTGATGTGGACATTGCTCTGTTCACTTGTAAACTTAAAAACTCTCACTTCTGGTGCAGAATGAAATGTTAATGTTGTGACAGCATAGGAATTTGTCCTAATTCCTCTACTCAGTTTCATTATTGATACGTGGGAAGCTCCATTACTGCATAGCTTTTGTTCATGTACTTTTTGAATTGCACTTCCTACAAATGCCATCAAAAGTAATTTATTCCCTGTCTGTCTGAATGAATGAATGAAGCCACTGACAGCATGTTACCAGTTGTCTGTCATGCTAAAGCTCTGTGTTCTGTTCTAGTGAGGAAGAGGGAGACCATGGGAGAGCAACTGTTGAAGAGTACAGAGTTGAAACCCGGCCAGCCGACCATCCCTGTTCCCCGACCCAGACTGATGGACCTAGCGGCCTCCAACAAGTAGTGAGCCCTCTTTATATCTGGGGGGACAACACAGGCTTCATGATCATTAGTGTGACGCAGTTACTGTAATATGTGGATGGAGTTTCAACTCAGAACTTTGACACTCATTGTTATTTTCACAGTCCGCCAGACAAAGTTTCTGAAGAACCAGTGGCAGCTGAGAAGAAGCAACAGCACCAGCGCAGTGACACTAAATCTGCAGAGAAAGCCAGCTTGAACACTGTCAGGACAGAGACGGAGCCCTCTCTTGGGACTCCTTTCTTACCAATGTAAGTCTACATCCCAAAAAATAGGCCTATGGCATTAGCGCTACATGCTAACGAGACTCATTGGGATGGCTCCTCATTATGAATGGTGTTTATGACCCAGGAAGAAGAAGAGCACAGGTCGGTCCAGTCCAGCAGGTTCCAGTGTGTCCAGTATTCCAGTCAAAGTAGAAAGCACAGGTATCCACAGCGCCAACTTAGACACGGTGAGTTTACACATCCATCAGGTGTTGGGATTAGTTACATTTCAGCACAGTCAAATTGGGAAGTAAAAAGTCCACTTGGTAAAAAATTTAATTGAACCTAACCCTGTCTTCCTCATGTCTCCAGCCAATACATATTATACTGTCACACCTGACTGTAACCCCCGTCTCCTTCCATAGTCCTCCGTAGTGAATCGTCGTAGTGTAAGTCCCTGCACCGGGTCTGTCTTATTGGAAGACGACGGGCTGTTCAAGAAGAGCGTCAGACAAGGTCAGAAACCCTCTGGTGAGACTCTTGTGTGTCGGTCGTCTCAGTAGTTCTGATTCCCAAGCTATAATTAAATAAGGTTATTTTTAAGGGCTTCAGGCCTGCTTGAGTAAATGAAGGCATGCTCATTTAATGTCTTCATGGGTTTCAATCAGAATTCACATCTGTGCTGGACCTGCGTCAGGAAGTATCGGAGGGCTCTATGGGTGACAGAAGCAAGTCTGTGCCTGGCCTCAATGTGCCGGTGAGCAGAAGCCCACTTCCTCATAATACACTGAGGCATAATAGTTCACTATACTATAAAATACTTCTTAGTATTTGATGACAAATGCAGTTGCGTTGTCTTTTGCATGAGTTCAGATTTGCTTGTTGTCATTGCAGGATGACGAGGAGGATGATGAGGACATTGATAACTTGGTGAGCATCCATAGAAAGACAGTGGGCTCAAGTACCTCAAATCTTCGCGGCTCCAAGGTAAATGCATGTGATTCTCACTTATCTTATTTTCATAGGTTCTAGTTAGTGTGTGTGATGCCAGTTTTAGTCCCTGAATATATTTTTAGAAACAGAATTGATAAGTCAACGACACAATGTTTTGGAGACAATTCAGGATATCCTGGTTCGTGTGTTGAGCTGCTGCCTAATAAAGTTACCATGGCAACAACGGCTCAAGCTCAAAATTGCTTCAGGGCAGGAAAATTTGACTGTGACCTGACTTTCATTGTCACAGTTTCGGCCTCGTTTGTGCGCCTTTCCAGGGACAACTTTGTTTCTTGATTGGATACGATACGTTTACCTTTCTCGTCCAAGTTGTAGAATTGTATCCAATATCAATGCAGTTGAACTAACTACTAACAGCTACTTGGTGAATTGTGAATGTGTCCACCACAGAGTACACTGGGGAGTCTGATGAGTATTTACAGTGAGGCAGGAGATTATGACTGCGTGGAGGTGAGCGGGGACATTGTGTTCTCTCTCAGCTACGATGACACCACCCATAGCCTGGCCGTCCTCGTCAAGGAGTGCCACTCGCTGGCCCACGGGGACGCCACACGCCAGCGTTCCAACCCGTGAGTGTCCTCTCGGGACTAGGGTCTAATAGTCTCAGTAGGAATTGATGGGTGCATCTCAATAGTGTGAAGATGCTTCTTCCTTTTGTATCCTCTCCTTCATATACCCCTCATCTGAAAACACAGGATGGATAAAAGTAATGGTTGACGCCTATCTGGAATTGTATTTCAACTAAGCTGTTCGGATGCATTATATCATGTATATCACTCCTTAAAGTGAGACAAACACCCTTCCATGGGATTCCTGTCTTCTTTTCATGATGACAGTAGATGAGCAGCGCTGTAGAAAATGATTCCCAGTAATCCTGTTGTTTACGCCAAACACACACTTCAGTGTTATTACTGTATGACATAACGTAGATCATCTTAGATAAGACCCTGTCCTGTTTACAACATTTTTGATGTACCCAGAGGTCATTTATCAGAGTTCCAAAGGGAAGATTTTCCATTTAATTCAGAATAAAAATTATAATTTGTATTCTGGAAATGTAGGTACACATTTTTTGTAGTCAAAATAGTTTATCGGTATTGCAGGTAATGATGATACCAGCCCTAATTGCAGGACTATTAATATGAATTTGAACTATTTAAAGGGGCAGTGCACTTAAGGTGACTTTACAGTTGTTTTGATGATACACTGAGGGCGAAAATAACACAGAAAGTTTGAAAATTATGATAGTGCCCTTTTTGTGTAAGAGCTATTTGAAAATTATGCCTGGAATTTCAGCCTTTTCAGGTAGGATGAAACTTTTGGCCCCTATCATGACATCACAATGTGATTGATTATAATACACCAATGGCTGTTCATCTGGGTAAGGGGGTGGGCTCTAGACATATCAGCCAATCAGGGCTTTGCATGTAAATGCATTCAAATTTGTTTCCTCACGCTTACATGATCAGAGTGAGAATTTCAAGGGCAAAAGGAGGCTCAGGGAAATAAGTGATAAAACATATATCTTGGAGTTATTTTCATTAAATAAACACGCACACAGTGATTTGACATGCAGTGATGATTTAAAAAATACAATTACCAAGATTGCATGGGGGCTTTAATGTGTTGAAAAAATATTATTCTCATGTCGTTTTGTCCTGCAGGTATGTCAAGTGCTATCTTCTCCCTGACAAGTCTCGCACTGGTAAAAAGAAAACCAGCATCAAACGAAACACAGTGGACCCCACCTACAATGAGTTCCTAAAGGTGATGGACTCTCTGGAACTGCAGTAGAATTAGATGGACACTGATGAACCTGGGCTGTGGACAAATCCCTTATTATTTGTCTATCTCAATGGCTGGTCATTAAGTCGATAATGCCTCCACCTTCACTAGGCAGTAAGATTGATGTTGACCTTCAACATAAAGAGTTTATTGCTTCTAGTAAACGGCAAACAAATATTGATTTTGTTTCTGCCCTTTTTTAATTCACTGAGTATACAGAACAGGGAACTCGGATGTGAAGGCCAGAGAGGGTGGAAGGAGAAACACTAATAAAGATGTCGTTTCACAGATCAGTGAGGGAAGGGTTTGATGTTGACATGTCCTGCCACTCCCTCACACTTTTTCCCTTCTTCTCCTCCAGTTCTCCATCAGCCGCTCCCAGGTGCTCACTCGTTCCCTCCAGCTCTCTGTCTGGCACCATGACCGCTTGGGCCGTAATGCCTTCCTGGGAGAGGTAGAGGTGCCTCTGGACTGCAGGGACCTCGACGGCCAACACGAGGAGTGTGTGGCGCTCATGGGAAAAGTACGCCTGAGTAGGCGCCATCATCAGGGCTCAGAGTTGTTCTTGATCAGGTTTCATGGTTGGAACAAACGCCAGGCCCTACACATCAATCATTTTAAATGTATTTCTAATCTACAGTATACATTATTAACCTGTAGTCTAGTGGTTTTACCTCAGCTGTTCTTCTCTTCGTAGGCATCACCACTGCAGTCCTCTGCCTTTTCTCAGTACAAAGGAGAACTGGTGATTTCCCTGAAGTACGTCTCGACTAAGAAACCACCAACAGAGAAGACTAAAGGTAGGACTGCCAGTGTCGACAGAACAGAGGAACAGAAAAGCTCAGTCGACACTGTCTGTTTCAAATCCTTACCAGTGGCTGTCTGACACCATTATCCCCCCTAGGCAAGACTCTTTCTCTAGGCAACAAGTCAAAGACGGAGGAGGGAGGGGAGTTGCACGTCTTGATCAAAGAGGCCAAGAACCTGACGGCAATGAAAGCAGGGGACACGTCAGATTCCTTTGTGAAAGGGTTAGCTGGCGGCATGATATCACTTTAAATCTTCACATTCACTCTGAGATTATGAATTTCTTCTGTTTCATCATTCTCACTCAGGAGATGGTGCAACTCCCACTCATTTTAATAAAAATACATACTTTATTGATTACTAGAATTAAAAACATTGTTGCCACCTAGCCTTCATCAAAATGTAATAGTTTTCACTCATGCTTTAACCCTAGATACTTGTTGCCATTGAAGTCCAAGTCCACTAAGAGGAAGACTCCGGTGGTGAAGAAGACTCTGAACCCTCACTACGACCACACATTTGTGTACAAAGGCCTGACCCTGGACCAGCTGAGTAAGATGTGTCTGGAGCTGACCGTGTGGGACCGGGAGGCCATCTCCAGTAATGACTTCCTGGGTGGGGTTCGACTCAGCACAGGCACAGGTAATGACACAACACCTTGTTGCTTTATGGAGGGGAAGTGTTATGGTAGGGAAGCATCCATCGGCAGTATTCCTCTTCCGTTTTTAAATGTTTGATTCAATATTTATCATTCCGTTGCAGGTCACCTATTTTGCCGATGTTAAAGTTGGTAGTAAAGAAAGGCTACCTCAGAGGGCAAACATCTAAAAGGGAAAGGGGGAAACCTAGTCAGTAGTACAACAATGTATTCAACTGAAATGTGTTTCTGCATTTACCCAACCCCTCTGAATCAGAGAGGTGCGGGGGGCTGCCTTAATTGACATCCACGTTATCGGCGCCCGGGGAACAGTGGGTTAACTGCCTTGCTCAGGGGCAGAAAGACAGATTTTTACCTTGTCAGCTCAGGGATTTGATTCAGCAGGTTACTGGCCCAACTCTCCTGCCCAACAGGTTACCCCCTCTGGTGTTACCCCCTCTGGTGATGGGCAGTCGGCCCATTGTTTAAATCGTTTCAAAAGCAGTGAACTCCCAAATGTCACACTATGCGTAGGGCTCCTGTATTGTGTGGACAGGTCAGACCTACTTTAGTTCACTGCATTTCTGTTGCCCTACTTTTCAGCCACACTGAAGGTTGGCAAGGAGGAAGTGGAGGCGGACTCAACAGGAGAGGAGGTGTCTCTGTGGCAGAAGATGATGCAATACCCTGACTCATGGGCAGAGGGCTCTCTTCCATTACGCTCCTCTATGGGCAAGAACAAGAGCAAGTGAGGACTCCATCTCATAACCTGAGAGAAGAGCAATTGACAAAGGGCAATCCCTCAACTTTTTATCAGCATTATTATCTGTAACCAAAAGACTATCACAGCTGTGTTTAACCGCAAGCACCAAAAGAAGTGCTTTTGAAAGCATATATAGTAAATTCATCTGAGGTCTTCAGGTATTTGCTAGCCGAGGTATAATTTCATATGTTTGAATGCAAGGTTGTGTGTTTAATATGCAAATGCTTTTTAAAATCATAAACAGCACTAACCAAAGAGTTGATCAAATTCAACAACTCATGTTTAATTGACATTTTTTTTCCACATATTTCTTCAAGCTAAATTCCATCCATGATCAGCAAACCATTCATTATTAACTAGGGTGCTTCATGGGGGGTTGCCGGGTTTTCAGTTTCAGGCTGAATCTCTGTTGCACTCGAAGGCACTGAAAAATTGTGTCAATTTTTGGTCCATATCAAATCTTGTGTGGTGCTTCATGGCAATCAAATGAAAACTACTGTACCTGTGATAGGGATGTCAAGCATGTGGTACATTGAAATATATATGTAAATATGATCAGTTGCACTAAAAGTGACCAATTTTATTTTTCAACCTCTATCCTCTTAAAAGTAAATGTCATTATCTTTCATACTGTAACTTGAGTCAAGTTTGCTTTTATTATGGCTCACAGGAGGTTGGTGGCACCTTAATTGGGGAGGACAGGATTGTGGTAATGAAATAAGTGGAATGGTATCAAACGCATGGTTTGATGCCGTTCCAGACGTTATTATGAACCGTCCTCCCCTCAGCAGCCTCCACTGCTATGGCTGTATCAAATTGTATTAATTCACCTAATAAATATGTGAAATGCCTAAACCTGTAATCATCCGCGTTTGTTACAGTGCAGTATGGGTAGTGAAGTAAAAAAAGATGCGTACATATGTTTCTATACTTTTAGACCTGTAAAAACAGGCTACCTCTATCTCTAAATCGATCAGATCATTATCTATCAGCCAGTGGAAACATTTCACTACCAGAGCTGTTACCTGCGTGTTTCCTTGTTTCTCTCTCTATTCTGGGCCACCCTGGTGTCCATGATTGTATCTCTACATAGCAAAGCTTTTTCCTCTGCGCTATCTACATAAGTGTCTGGTCTGACCTCCCCAAACCACTGTCTTAGTCACAGTAGTCTCTGTGCAACTCCAGCCGATGTCGTTCTTCTTCATCCAACAGGTTATCGTCGATGTATGAGAAGAGCTCATCGGATGTGGTGGGAGTGATGAATCTCTCGTGGTCCAAACCATCCTTGTCCAACAGCACCATGTTGAAGTAGGATCTGGAGATCCTGAAAGCCTGCCTGTACAACACACAGCACCAGAACCATTTAGTGTCGAGACAGTGATGGTGTATTTGATTACCTGAAGATGGAGTGCAGCCAACATGATTATGCGAGATCCCCTTACCTCAGACCCTCGATGACCTCAGTGTCCAGGTGACGTCCCTTGATGCGGCCCACTTCTCGAGGGGGGGAGCCTAGCAGCTCAATCACCGTCACTTGTCGTAGGTCCAGACCACAATCTGCCTTCTAGGCATGAAAACACCCCAAGAATGGTCACAATCATAAAAACAAGCTGCTTATATTTCATTTGTATTAAATCCCGTAGTAGCTAGCAGTGGCGCTCTCTTGGGGAAGCCTTACCTTCCACATAATCCTTCGTTCCTAAGTAAAAGTAAGTTGAGTGCAAAATTTCCCTGACTAGCAGATAATGCCCTAACCATCCAGTTGTCTTTCTGGGCGTGTATGACATTGCAAATGACTTTAAAGGTGAGTCGAGACTAACAAATCTATAGATCACCTTGCCTCCTAAATAACTATTCAATATAGATCAGTCGGTCCATTTACCAATGACACATTACGGTTCTGGCGCTGTTGAATACAGTCTCTTGACTCACCTGCACCATAAGGTTCTGGAGCTTGTAGTCTCCATGGGCTACGTTAGGTGCCGACACGATCAGAAGCCTTCTCTTGTCATAGAATTGGTCCAGGAGGGCAGATGCTGTGTTCACATCTGTTTTAAACTCCATTGCTACATGCGCAATAAAAAAACAGTGTATTGTTGGTGTAATCACTTTACATGTATGGGTTAAATTATGAACACAACAAACCAGATGGTCTTTCAGAAGGTCATTCTCTGTCATTGGCTCTCAATACTAACTGACACACTCGGCGGGGGCCTCAGTCCAGCTGCGGTCGAACTGGCAGACTCGGCGGGAGGTCCCCCGCCTCTCGTGGCCCCCGTCACAGTGGTACTCGCACACCGCCCCGTAGTTGTTCCCATCAGAGTCACAGGTGAGGTAACCATGGAGAGGGGTCTTGAGGACTGGACACCTCCTGACTGGAGGGAGAGAGAGCAGAGCCTGATTTCACAAACCAATTGCTGATCTATGTTCAGTTATGTTGTTTAGATCATAATAAATAAAATCATATGGACAGGGGGGACCTGATCCTAGATCAGCACTCCTACTCTGAGATGCTATGTGAATACGGGCCCAAAGCAGCCATCTTCAAACAGTACTGAAATATGATGACTCTTGGATGTCTATAAAGGGTTTATAGAAGTTCTCCACAAGGGAAATATGATTGTTGTTTGTCACTGAAGGAATTAGATTTATACTCAGTAAAAAAAAATCCACTATTTAGTTGCGTGATGAAATGTATCAATTGAACGTTGAATGTTTGTTTGTATAATGTGTTTGTCCTGTAAAGTATGGGTTTTGCTCTAGTCCAAATGTCAGATCATTGCGTCTGACATTGACAGTGATGTCTTACCCTCAACCCGAACAATGAACTTGCAGGCAGCCCTGTTCCTGGCTTGGTCGTGTGCTGTGTACCGGATAATGTTTATCCCCTCTTTAAAGTTGCTATCTGGCCGCTGGCCTATCAGCGTTACACTGCAAACAGACAACAAACACACGTTTCACCTCCAGATAAAGCAAAGGGGAAGAAGAGGAGAGGGGAAAAGGCAGTAAATAAGGACTGACATACTCTAATGTTTTATCAGCAGTATCCGTGGCAACCGGCGGGTCCCAGGACACTCTGGCGGTTAGTTTCCCAGGCTCTGCGACCTTCACCCGAGACAGGGGACACTTTATTTTGGGAGGATCATGATCTGAAACAACATCAGTTTGGTAAACCAGTGAAGAACAATAATATATACTTTTTTGTTGTTAAATGTTAACATCTGTTGGTCTTGGTCAACTGAATCAATTCCTCTTGAGGGAAGGGAACTTTGAAGATTAGAAATATGTCTTGGTCTTGAGTCAAAGACAAAAGAAGGAAATGAAACATGTGGAAAGAGAGGCACTAGATGAATATCTATCTGTGTTGTGTTTGTGTTGTGGGAGACATGCCCATTGGGAGCTGCCCAGGCCTATGAAAGAAACAAACAAACATATGCTTGCAATCATTAAGGACTGGGGAGTTTTTCAGGATAAAAAAGAAATGGAATAGAGCTAAGCGAAGGCAAAATCCAAGAGGAAAACCTAGTTCAGTCTGCTTTCCAACAAACACTGGGAGACGAATTCACCTTTCATCAGGACAATAACCTAAAACACCAAGGCCAAATCTACACTAGTGTTACTTACAAAGAAGACAGTGAATGCTGCCGAGTTACAGCCTTGACTTTAATATGATTGAAAATATATGGAAAGACTTATGGTTGTCTAGCAATGATCCACAACCAATTTGACAGAGCTTGAGGAATTTTGAAAATAATATTGTACAATCCAGGTGTGCAAAGCTCTTAGAGACTTACCCAGAAAGACTCACAGCTGTAATCGCTGCCAAAGCTGATTCTAACATGTATTGACTCGGGTGTGAATGCTTATGTAAATGAGAAATTTCTGTATTTTATTTTCAATACATTTTCCAACATTTCTAAAGATGTGTTTACACTTTGTCATTATGGGGTACTGTATGTACATTGGTGAGAAAAAAAAATTGATATCTATTTTGAATTCAGGCTGCAACACAACACAATACGGAATAAGTCAAGGAGTGTGAACACTTTCTGGAGGCACTGTGTAGGCTGTACCTTCACAGATGGGCTCTGCCCCACTCCAGGACCCCCCAACCAGACAGGTGCGAGAGTGGTCCCCCTCGATCCGGTACCCCGGCTCACAGATGTAATCACACCTGGAGTCCACCATGTATCCCTGGGTGCAGTGGTACGTGCCGTGCCAGATCAGGTGCAGCGTGTTGCAACGAACCTCTGTGGAGTCAACACACCATAGTCAAAAAGAGATACAAATTACTCCTATGGAGGTTTTTCTAAAGAAAACGTAGGTCCTTTTTCATTAACAATAGATGACATGTATCTGTCTGTATTCAGCCTGTACTCACGGCGGCAGTGACTGGTTCCAGACCAACGTCGGTTGGGCATGCACTGCACAGAGGTTCTGCCCAGCAGCTTGTAGCCGCGGTCACAGGTCATCTCGCAGAGGGTGCCCAGGGTGCTGCGGTAGTTCCCTCCACGGGGGGAGTGGCAGGTCACATCGCCATTGGCCAGGCTCAAAAAGTGACACCATCTTGGATCTGCATCGAAACAACACTGTTTAATCACACACTGGAACACAGCGCCAAGACCAGTGTGCTACAGACCCAATTGATATCAAGTGATAATGATTTTAAAAACAGTGATGTGGGGTACGTAGATTTCCAATTCAGTGTAAGTGTCCACTTGCATTATGACAAGCTTATTCCTAATGTTAGTGTTGTGACTGTGTGGTTCTCCTTACTTACTCCTGTAGTCCAGTCTGGGAGTATAGTACTCCTCCTCTGGAACAACCTCATTGTAGCTGCTGTGCAGTGTGGTTCCAGAGTCTGAAACCAATGTCAGACTTATTAGCTCTGATCAGTCATAGCAAAAAGGCATAAAACAAAATAAAACCATTTGTTAGCCACTAATGTAGTTATGGACTATACTTATGGCTATACTCGGCCTTGTCCCACCCTCTAGTGGTGTGGGGGCTGTGTTTTGGCAAAGTGTGTGGGGTTATATCCTGCCTGTTTGGCCCTGTCCGGGGGTATCATCGGATGGGGCCACAGTGTCTTCTGACCGCTCCTGTCTCAGCCTCCAGTATTTATGCAGCAGTAGTTTATGTGTCGGGGGGCTAGGGTCAGTCTTATATCTGGAGTATTTCTCCTGTCTTATCCGGTGTCCTGTGTGAATTTAAGTATGCTCTCTCTAGTTCTCTCTCTCTGAGAACCTGAGCCCTAGGACCATGCCTCAGGACTACCTGGCATGCTGTCCCCAGTCCACCTGGCCGTGCTGCTGCTCCAGTTTCAACTGTGCTGCCTGCGGCTATGGAACCCTGACCTGTTCACCGGACGTGCTACCTTTCCCAGACCTGCTGTTTTCAACTCTCTAGAGACAGCAAGAGTGGAGGAGATACTCTCAATGATCGGCTATAAAAAGCCAACTGACATTTACTCCTGACGTGCTGACCTGTTGCACCCTCGACAACTACTGTGATTATTATTATTTGACCATGCTGGTCATTTATGAACATTTGAACATCTTGGCCATGTTCTGTTATAATCTCCACCCGGCACAGCTAGAAGAGGACTGGCCACTCCTCATAGCCTGGTTCCTCTCTAGGTTTCTTTCTAGGTTTCGGCCTTTCTAGGGAGTTTTTCCTAGCCACCGTGCTTCTACAACTGCATTCCTTGCTGTTTGGGGTTTTAAGCTGTGTTTCTGTACAGCACTTTGAGATATCAGCTGATGTAAGAAGGGCTATATAAATACATTTGATTTGATTTTATGGACGATATGTACTGTTCTTTCCCACTCATAAACCTACTTTTGTATTTATTTGCTTATTTGTGATGAATATCAAATGATTTTGATGTAGAACATGAAGAGTGGAATATAGTGTCACGCCCTGGTCTTAGTATTCTGTGTTTTCTTTATTATGTTGGTTAGGCAAGGGTGTGACATGGGTGATTTATGTGTCTTGTTTTGTCTAGGGGTTTTGTAGTCTATGGGGTTGTGTTCAGTTGAGTGTTCTAGGTAAGTCTATGGTTGCCTGGAGTTGTTCTCAATCAGAGGCAGGTGTTTATCGTTGTCTCTGATTGGGAACCATATTTAAGCAGCCATATTCTTTACAGTGCCTTGCGAAAGTATTCGGCCCCCTTGAACTTTGCGACCTTTTGCCACATTTCAGGCTTCAAACATAAAGATATAAAACTGTATTTTTTTGTGAAGAATCAACAACAAGTGGGACACAATCATGAAGTGGAACAACATTTATTGGATATTTCAAACTTTTTTAACAAATCAAAAACTGAAAAATTGGGCGTGCAAAATTATTCAGCCCAAGCTTTAAACATCCCAAGGAGCACTGTGCAAGCGATAATATTGAAATGGAAGGAGTATCAGACCACTGCAAATCTACCAAGACCTGGTCGTCCCTCTAAACTTTCAGCTCATACAAGGAGAAGACTGATCAGAGATGCAGCCAAGAGGCCCATGATCACTCTGGATGAACTGCAGAGATCTACAGCTGAGGTGGGAGACTCTGTCCATAGGACAACAATCAGTCGTATATTGCACAAATCTGGCCTTCATGGAAGAGTGGCAAGAAGAAAGCCATTTCTTAAAGATATCCATAAAAAGTGTTGTTTAAAGTTTTCCACAAGCCACCTGGGAGACACACCAAACATGTGGAAGAAGGTGCTCTGGTCAGATGAAACCAAAATTGAACTTTTTGGCAACAATGCAAAACGTTATGTTTGGCGTAAAAGCAACACAGCTCATCACACTGAACACACCATCCCCACTGTCAAACATGGTGGTGGCAGCATCATGGTTTGGGCCTGCTTTTCTTCAGCAGGGACAGGGAAGATGGTTAAAATTGATGGGAAGATGGATGGAGCCAAATACAGGACCATTCTGGAAGAAAACCTGATGGAGTCTGCAAAAGACCTGAGACTGGGACGGAGATTTGTCTTCCAACAAGACAATGATCCAAAACATAAAGCAAAATCTACAATGGAATGGTTCAAAAATAAACATATCCAGGTGTTAGAATGGCCAAGTCAAAGTCCAGACCTGAATCCAATCGAGAATCTGTGGAAAGAACTGAAAACTGCTGTTCACAAATGCTCTCCATCCAACCTCACTGAGCTCGAGCTGTTTTGCAAGGAGGAATGGGAAAAAATGTCAGTCTCTGGATGTGCAAAACTGATAGAGACATACACCAAGCGACTTACAGCTGTAATCGCAGCAAAAGGTGGCGCTACAAAGTATTAACTTAAGGGGGCTGAATAATTTTGCACGCCCAATTTTTCAGTTTTTGATTTGTTAAAAAAGTTTGAAATATCCAATAAATGTCGTTCCACTTCATGATTGTGTCCCACTTGTTGTTGATTCTTCACAAAAAAATACAGTTTTATATCTTTATGTTTGAAGCCTGAAATGTGGCAAAAGGTCGCAAAGTTCAAGGGGGCCGAATACTTTCGCAAGGCACTGTAGGTATCTTGTGGGTGATTGTTCCTGTCTCTGTGTTTTGCACCAGTTAGGACTGTTTTGCCACGGTTTCTTATTTTGTATAGTGTTCACGTTTTCATCTTTCATTAAAGATTTTTATAAATAACCACGCTGCATTTTGGTCCTCCTCTCCTTCCCAGGAAGAAAACTGTTACTTTCTCTGCGTGACCTATATGTATTTTGGCATGCTAATGGTTTTTCCACAAAGTCTCAGTTCCACACAACCTGGTTCCCTTCCTGAGCCAGCTTCCTATTTAACACCTGGATTTCCAATAAGGGAAATCTAAAAAAAATGTTTTTAAAAACTCTCCAGGGGTTTGGATCCAAAACCAAAGTCCAGTCAAACCAGTATGCCTCTGACAAAAGACTGACTTTCTAGTTGGCTGACGTTTCATTTATCGCAACGTAAAAGTGTTTTAGCATCACATGGAAGTAAAAGGTAATAGTAAAGAGTGTAGGGAAATGACTTAACTGGGCACACATTGCTGAATGTGCACTGAAATCATGACACATGAAACAGATGAAGCTGGCGAGCAGAAGTCCCCTACTCCATTTTGAATGTAATTACTAGTTAGTACTGGGTCTAAAGCTGTTAACATCTATTTTTGCCTACTTAGCATTACACTGTATCTTTAAACCTAGGAGCTGAATCTAACTTTCCATACAGTAGGTCTCCCTTAACACCCTCATTCTTTCCCCTCACTTGTGGTCTAGCCTATTTCAAGAACATAATCCCTTGAAGGATATTTATTAGGGACTCTACTGTTTAGAAAGAGGGCTGCCAGATTTGAGTTTTTTTTTGAGCTGAATATTATCCCTGAGTATTTGTAACAACAAATTGGTTCAGATATTAGATTAGCTTGCCCAGCCTACAGGGGAAGTTAATGAGTCATTACTTTTAATTTAGACCGATGAAAATTCAATTCATGGTGACACAACTCAAAGTTTCTAATGTTAGTAATTTGGGCACTTGCAATAAACTGCTAAACTTCCACTGGAAGAAGTTACAATGATGTTACAACACTTTTCATCAAATGCCTTGTTTCTAGTCTGACTCTGAATAACATAAAAACATGCCAGTAGATTTCTATCACCCGAGTCTCCCTCATGTTAGCAAATCCAAGTGAAGATAATCTTTCATTTACTGTCTATAAACAGACTCTTCGCTATTCAAGATAGTTTACATTTCAGCAGCAGTTGTACAATAAAATATAAACATCAACTTTATAGTTAAACATGTTCCAACCATTCTACAATCAACAATCATTCTGCAGTGATTGAAATCCTTTGCAACATGTCTCAACATGGTAGACATTAGTAGTCAAACACCTCTTCATCCTAATAGCCTATTTTCCATTAAAGCAGTAATGCAGGCTGCTGCTGTGGCCGCCTGATGACGGTGAGGTTTTAAAAAGGCAGACTGACACAACGTGCATCACAGTGAGACCAGCCTGGCACACGTCCAACAGCTCCCATTGAGACGGTTACTTTACCAGGAAGACATGCAATGACCACTGCAGGGAGAACATCCAGCTAGGAGAAATGAGTCACATTGGAGGGGGTGGATTTCACAATCCCACTATTCACTGCAGTCCAACTGTACTTCAATGGACATATTCTCATGCTGAGGTTTAGAAAGGCCATTCCCAATTAGCAACCGTTGTATTTCAGTTGGAGAAGTGGTAAAGGACGAGAACGTGTGATAATAGCAATGGTGAGACATAGCCAGAATCAATCCATTAGCCGACTAGATTTTCGCTTTGTTATCAACTGGCAGTAGGTATGAGTTTGGGTGGATCTGAGGTGACTCAAATCACTGTCTTGTAGGGGTTAAATTAGGGCCTTGACACAGCTGGTCCATGCACACTCAGTCATTTGTCTGTGATTGGAGTTGTAATTACAGGGGTCTGAAAAGGGGTGACATACCCAACATCAGATAACAAACACAGGTAACTATAGTGAGGACTTCTATTCACCCGCAAAACATATTTATTCATGACGAAATGCATAGATGGCATATTTGGGCTTCTTTGCTCTCTCCTTAACTGAAAAAGAATGTTACAAGAGTGGATGAGTTTCTTTTCAGGAAATACCCCATGCTCTCTTTGTATTCTGTCAGTTCCCTCTAAAGATGCCACTGCAGCTGCTTTCCATTACCTGCCCTATAACTGTGGTGATGGAGGTATGTCCTCACTCCCCATTGCATGGACTGTATCATGGACCATAGATGAGATTGACAAGGAAAGCATGTCTCTCCTGGCATTAATGATTTTATAGTAGCTTACAAAAGTATAGTTTGAGAGTGTCCAAATCATAACTGCTTATGCAACATCAGGTATAGAATAACATGTGCATACATGTTGTACATCAAGGCTAATGCAAAGTTTAAACTGTGAGTAAAGAAACATATTAATAGTCTAAGTCAAAGTGCAGTATATCTAAATCTTACCTTCATTGTGTCCCAGCAGCTCTCTAATAAAGGTCAGCGTGAAGAGGAAAAGGATGTGGAATCGTGACATGCCAACACGGTCTTGAAGCGCAAATATTCAGATTAAAAGTGGTTCCACTGGGCATCTACTGTAGCCAAGGTGGAGACCATTGACTAACATACAGCGCAGAAAATTTGAAGGCAACAATGAAACCGTTAATTCATCGAATCGTTTTTTTGTTTACAGACAAAATCATTAGCGTTGTTTTTGTTATATTTCTCTAAATCAAGAATAATCCCACCAACGCTCCAGACAAACCAGCCTTGCGCCAATTTTTACTGACAAAGTCCTCCTCGTTTATCACATTTACTGTTCGAGAAGTTACCGCTGGGAGGCGTTGTTGGACTACTTATAAGGGCTACCATAAAGGGCTATGATACCGACTGGTTGGGCTAACTGCGCACGCAAGAGGGGCAAATAAATTATACATTAAAGCGCCAGTCAGCGATTGAAACCAGCGTTCAACCAGTTCGCAGCAAGTCGGACGTGCTAGTTCCGGCAAAAGTCACAATAACTACATTTCTATTAAAAAACCACAGGCTGCTGATGCCGATAGCCCACTCGTGTCTGCCTTGGTTTTACGAGATAAAGACCTGAGTTTTCACCCTGATGACTGTACGCATTTTTAGTGTGTTTAAAGGGGCAATCTGCAGTTGCTTCATCCATTTTTGGACTTCCGAATTAATGACATTTGCCCATTTGATTCTTGAAGAATATAACGTCTGACCCAATGAGCCAAATTCAACTGTCGCACCCAAACAATATAAGCTTGTTTCACTCCAATGTTTGTAAACAAATTAATAAAAACAAAAACTATACCACCTCAAAACTATAACTTTGATATCATGGTCAGTCCTTGTATCCATAGTTATATATATGAATTTGAGAGTGGTTGCATTTCTCCAGCCCCATCCCTCAGTTTTTTACCGAAACGGTTGAGAAGAACGCTTTGTTATTGCTGCACGTGTATAGCGGCATTACTCTTGTATCTTGTAGCGTTTGTATTTGTCATGTGTATACTGTCTCATCCGATTAGCCACAACTGACGTTTCCTCTATGAAAAATTAAGTTATTATATTCTGTTCTATTATATTATTTTGGAACATCGTAAATACAAGCGAAATAAAACTTCCCATAAATCCCAGGAATTAATATTTTCCTCACAGGAAAGTGAATCGGGATCAGTGACGACACTTCCCTTCTCCTTGGATTCTGTGATTTGTCGACAAAAGTTTTCCAGCAAGACGTTGTGGAAGTGTTTTTTTTTCTCTCACTTAGTAACAACGATACTTTTTGATTGCCAATTTCTGCGAAATAGCCATAATGTCTCCCCCATCAAGAAGGCTTCAAACTAAGCCAGTGATTACATGTCTCAAGACCTTTCTTATTTCTTACAGTCTCATATTTTGGGTAAGTGTTCACTTGTAAATAACTGATGCAAGCAAGCTACGGTAACAATGGGCTAAGTTAGCGGCGATGCCTAAATTCCAAAAGGAATTTCCAAACGAATAACGTAATGCTTTGGCTGAAACGTAAGAACTCGAGTTATTGAAAATAAAAAAAATTCCTGTGATAGTTAGAAAACACTGTTGGAAAATAATCACTTAATTGTTGTCGAGCTACTTTACATTATTTATGCGCAGATGCTGTCTGTGAAAGTTGTGCGTTTATCCAACCGCGACAACGTTGCAAAGCCACGTTATATTATTTCTTTTTTGTTTTGAGCGTTGCGGCTCGCGAGTGGCGCAGCGTTCTAAGCCACTGCATTTCAGCGCTAGAGGCGTCACTACAGACCCTGGTTCGATCACGGGCTGTATCACAACCTGCCATGATCGGGAATCCTATAGGGCGGCGTACAATTGGCCCAGCGTCGTTAGGGTTTGGCCGGGGTAGGCCGTTATTGTAAAATAGGAATTTGTTCGTAAGTCACTTGTCTGCTTAAATAAAGGTAAAATAAAAAATAAAACATTTTAAAGGTTTGATTGCGGGGATCTTGGTGACATTCGTAGACAAACTGTCAGATGTTGGGAACGACTATTCGAACCGGCACTCTTACTAAATAACTATTATGATCTCAAATGGTATTTCTTCACAGTTTATATTATTCTATCTACGACATTAATCAAACGTGGCTTTTATGGGTTCAAAGTTCATGACAACACATCTCTGTCATTTATTGCTATATGGAGGGTGATTTGTATAATTCATGATCCAATGGACTGATGACTGCAGTCCATGAGTATATGACTCTGGTAAAAGTGAGGGATATTATACAAAGGAAGATGCTGAGCTCACTGATGTGAGACCATGGGCTATTATTGGTTGTGTCGGTGAGGGGGGCTGGGTTAAATCAAATTTTATTGGTCACATACACTAGGTTAGCAGATGTTACTGCGAGTGTAGCGAAATGCTTGTGCTTCTAGATCTGACAGTGCAGTAATATATCTAACAATTCCTCAACAAAACCTAATACACACAATCTAGTAAAGGAATGGGATGAGAATATATAAGTATAAAATATTTGGATGAGCAGTGACCGAGCAGCTACGATGCAATAGATGGTGAAGGATACAGTATACATCATATACATATGAGATGAGTAATGTGAAATATGTAAACATTCTTAAAGTGGCATTATTAAAGTGACCAGCGTTCCATTTATTAAAGTGGCCAATGATATCAAGTCTGTAGCTAAGCAGCTGCCTGTCTGTGCTAGTGGTGACTGTTTAACAATCAGTCACCATAGATAGAAGCTCTTTTTCAATCTCTCTGCCCCAGCTTTGATGCACCTGTACTGACCTCGCCTTCTGGATGGAAGTGGGGTGAATGGGTAGTGATTCGGGTGGTTATTGTCCTTGAATATCTTTTTTGCCTTCCTGTGACATCGGGTGTTGTAGGTGTCCTGGAGGGCAGGTAGTTTGCCCCTGGTGATCCGTTGTGCAGACCACACCACCCTCTGGAGAGCCCTGTGGTTGTGGGCGGTGCAGTTGCCGTACCAGGCGGTGATACACCCCAACAGGATGCTCTCAATTGTGCACCTGTAAAAGGTAGTGAGGGTTTTCGGTGACAAGCCAAATAAAATTCTGCATCCTGTTGCGCCTTCACCACACTATCAGTGTGCGTGGACCATTTCAATTTGTCGGTGATATGTACACAGAGGAACTTAAAACGCTCCACTTTCTCCACTACTGTCCTGTCGATGTGGATAGGGGGGTGCTCCCTTTGCTGTTTCCTGTAGTCCACAATCATCTCTTTTTGTTTTGCTGACATTGAGTGAGAGGTTATTTTCCTGACACCACACTCCGAGGACCCTCACCTCCTCCCTGTAGGCCGTCTCGTTGTTGTTGGTAATCAAGCTTACCACTGTAGTGTCTGCAAACGTAATGATTGAGTTGTAGGCGTGCATGGCCACGCAGTCATGGGTGAACAGGGAGTACAGGAGAGGGCTAAGAATGCACCCTTGTGAGGCCACAGTGTTGAGGGTCAACGGAGTGGAGATGTTGTTTCCTACCTTCACCACCTGGGGCAGCCAGTCAGGAAGTCCTGGACTCAGTTTCACAGGGCGGGTTCGAGACCCAGGGTCTTAAGCTTAATGATTAGTTTGGAGGGTACTATGGTGTTGAATGCTGAGCTGTAGTCAATGAACAGCATTCTTACGTAGGTATTCCTCTTGTCCAGATGGGTTAGGGCAGCGTGATGGCGATTGCATCGTCTGGACCTATTGGGGCGGTAAGCAAATTGGAGGTGGTCTAGGGTGACAGGTAAGGTGGAGGTGATATGGTCCTTGACTAGTCTCTCAAAGCACTTCATGATGACAGTCATTTAGTTTAGTTCAACCTTAGCTTTCTTGGGAACAGGAACAGTGGTGGCCATCTTGAAGCATGTGGGGACCGCAGACTGGGATAGGGATCGATTGAATATCAATCCCTTTTGATATTCCATGTAGGCTCCATGCTGACTTTCCCTTCTTGTTGTAGATATTTATACCAACTTCAAAGCTGTTTCAGATGTGTACTGGCCCCTGACATCACACTGAGCTGAATATAATTGTTAGGTGTTCAAGGTGATCAATAAAGAAGGTTGTTTTTTTCTCGCTTTAAATCTTGAGTTTGTGTCAGAACTAGGTAAAATCTCTGAAACATCCCCTAGGGACATTACCTGAGATTGGAGCTGACTGTCTGTGCTTTCTCCCAGTTTACAGGGGTTATCCTTCTGGCTGTTGGAGTATGGGGGAAGGTGAGCCTGGAAGCTTATTTCCAGCTGGCCTCTGAGAAGAGCACCAACGCACCATATGTCCTCATCGGGACTGGAGCCATCATCATCATTTTTGGCCTGTTTGGTTGCTTCGCTACATGCCGCGGTAGCCCATGGATGCTGAAGCTGGTCAGTTACACTGTGACGTGTTACATTTTGTATTTGCACATTCTCCTCAAATGTTTGTCTTTGTTGTATGTAAATTGATGTGTCGTTTCTCTCCCCTCAGTATGCCATGTTCCTGGTGCTGGTGTTCATAGCTGAGTTTGTGGCCGGCATCTCTGGCTTCTTATTCAGACATGAGGTATTAGTTCAAAAGTAGTGTTCCCACATCTAACCATTTACCAGGTGCTGGGTACCAAAACGGTTATATATAAGGAATGGACATATCTGTGCACTGAGGGATGTTCCCATATAGTTTACTGCAATGTCTGGAAGACGTTCAGGTCGAAATGTTGCGGTGAACTATAGATACACCAATGTGCGGGTACTTCTGAGGTGACTTACAATACACTTGACATTACTATAGGGTTCAGTTGGCCCCAAATCAAACCCAGTTCATGTTTGGTTTCTTGCAGATAAAGGCTGTATTAGGTGATGCCTATAAAGACGCTGTGACGAACTACAATACCACTGACCCCAAAAGCTCTGCGGTTGACAACATCCAGAAGACTGTAAGTGGTATCCTGTTATTCAATGCGAAGCCTAACTGTGTTTGGTTCCTTTGCAAATAACACAAAACATGCTGTTTAGAGAAATGGCAGCTGAATTTGATCACAGACCCTGTAGAAGTGTTGCTATAAACAACTTCTATAGTACAGATGTTTACGCTTCACTATCTGTTTTCAGAGTTGCATAGAGCTTGTTGGTATACTATTGTATTAGGTTATGATCCTCCTCTACCATTATTGAATAACTCATTGATGTACAATAGAACCACCTTTTAACATGATCTGATTTAGTATGATAGTTTAGTATGATTTAGTGTCCCTGCACATTGTAAATATGACATTCGCACTGACCCTGAAACTGACACTTAAAAACAATATATAGCCACTGAGCCTGTATATAGCCACTGAGCCTGTATATAGCCACTGAGCCTGTATATAGCCACTGAGCCTGTATATAGCCACTGAGCCTGTATATAGCCACTGAGCCTGTATATAGCCACTGAGCCTGTATATAGCCACTGAGCCTGTATATAGCCACTGAGCCTGTATATAGCCACTGAGCCTGTATATAGCCACTGAGCCTGTATATAGCCACTGAGCCTGTATATAGCCACTGAGCCTGTATATAGCCACTGAGCCTGTATATAGCCACTGAGCCTGTATATAGCCACTGAGCCTGTATATAGCCACTGAGCCTGTATATAGCCACTGAGCCTGTATATAGCCACTGAGCCTGTATATAGCCACTGAGCCTGTATATAGCCACTGAGCCTGTATATAGCCACTGAGCCTGTATATAGCCACTGAGCCTGTATATAGCCACTGAGCCTGTATATAGCCACTGAGCCTGTATATAGCCACTGAGCCTGTATATAGCCACTGAGCCTGTATATAGCCACTGAGCCTGTATATAGCCACTGAGCCTGTATATAGCCACTGAGCCTGTATATAGCCACTGAGCCTGTATATAGCCACTGAGCCTGTATATAGCCACTGAGCCTGTATATAGCCACTGAGCCTGTATATAGCCACTGAGCCTGTATATAGCCACTGAGCCTGTATATAGCCACTGAGCCTGTATATAGCCACTGAGCCTGTATATAGCCACTGAGCCTGTATATAGCCACTGAGCCTGTATATAGCCACTGAGCCTGTATATAGCCACTGAGCCTGTATATAGCCACTGAGCCTGTATATAGCCACTGAGCCTGTATATAGCCACTGAGCCTGTATATAGCCACTGAGCCTGTATATAGCCACTGAGCCTGTATATAGCCACCGAGCCTGTATATAGCCACCGAGCCTGTATATAGCCACCGAGCCTGTATATAGCCACCGAGCCTGTATATAGCCACCGAGCCTGTATATAGCCACCGAGCCTGTATATAGCCACCGAGCCTGTATATAGCCACCGAGCCTGTATATAGCCACCGAGCCTGTATATAGCCACCGAGCCTGTATATAGCCACCGAGCCTGTATATAGCCACCGAGCCTGTATATAGCCACCGAGCCTGTATATAGCCACCGAGCCTGTATATAGCCACCGAGCCTGTATATAGCCACCGAGCCTGTATATAGCCACCGAGCCTGTATATAGCCACCGAGCCTGTATATAGCCACCGAGCCTGTATATAGCCACCGAGCCTGTATATAGCCACTGAGCCTGTATATAGCCACTGAGCCTGTATATAGCCACTGAGCCTGTATATAGCCACTGAGCCTGTATATAGCCACTGAGCCTGTATATAGCCACCGAGCCTGTAAATAGCCACCGAGCCTGTAAATAGCCACCGAGCCTGTATATAGCCACCGAGCCTGTATATAGCCACCGAGCCTGTATATAGCCACCGAGCCTGTATATAGCCACCGAGCCTGTATATAGCCACCGAGCCTGTATATAGCCACCGAGCCTGTATATAGCCACCGAGCCTGTATATAGCCACCGAGCCTGTATATAGCCACCGAGCCTGTATATAGCCACCGAGCCTGTATATAGCCACCGAGCCTGTATATAGCCACCGAGCCTGTATATAGCCACCGAGCCTGTATATAGCCCCCGAGCCTGTATATAGCCCCCGAGCCTGTATATAGCCACTGAGCCTGTATATACAGTTGGGAGAACAAGTATTTGATAACCTGCAAAATCGACAGTGTTTCCTACTTACAAAGCATGTAGAGGTCTGTCATTTTTATCATAGGTACACTTCAAATGTGAGAGACGGAATCTAAAACAAAAATCCAGAAAATCACATTGTATGATTTTTAAGTAATTAATTAGCATTTTATTGCATGACATAAGTATTTGATACATAAGAAAAGCAGACCTTAATATTTGGTACAGAAACCTTTGTCTGCAATTAGAGATCATACATTTCCTGTAGTTCTTGACCAGGTTTGCACACACTGCAGCAGGGATTTTGGCCCACTCCTCCATACAGACCTTCTCCAGATCCTTCAGGTTTCGGGGCTGTCGCTGGGCAATACAGACTTTCCGCTCCCTCCAAAGATGTTCTATTGGGTTCAGGTCTGGAGACTGGCTAGGCCACTCCAGGACCTTGAGATGCTTCTTACGGAGCCACTCCTTAGTTGTCCTGGCTGTGTGTTTCGGGTCGTTGTCATGCTGGAAGACCCAGCCACGACCCATCTTCAATGCTCTTACTGAGGGAAGGAGGTTGTTGGCCAAGATCTCGCGATACATGGCCCCATCCATCCTCCCCTCAATGCGGTGCAGTCGTCCTGTCCCCTTTGCAGAAAAGCATCCCCAAAGAATGATGTTTCCACCTCCATGCTTCACGGTTGGGATGGTGTTCGTGGGGTTGTACTCAGCCTTCTTCTTCCTCCAAACACGGCGAGTGGAGTTTAGACCAAAACACTCTATTTTTGTCTCATCAGACCACATGACCGTCTCCCATTCCTCCTCTGGATCATCCAGATGGTCATTGGCAAACTTTAGAGGGGCCTGGACATGCACTGACTTGAGCAGGGGGACCTTACATGCGCTGCAGGATTTTAATCCATGACGGCGTAGTGTGTTACTAATGGTTTTCTTTGAGACTGGTCCCAGCTCTCTTCAGGTCATTGACCAGGTCCTGCCGTGGTAGTTCTGGGCTGATCCCTCACCTTCCTTATGATCATTGATGCCCCACGAGGGAGATCTTGCATGGAGCCCCAGACTGAGGGTGATTGACCGTCATCTTGATCTTCGTCCATTTTCTAATAATTGCGCCAACAGTTGTTGCCTTCTCACCAAGCTGCTTGCCTATTGTCCTGTAGCCCATCCCAGCCTTGTGCAGGTCTACAATTTTATCCCAGATGTCCTGTTTGATTGAGTGTGTGGACAGGTGTCTTTTATACAGGTAACGAGTTCAAACAGGTGCAGTTAATACAGGTAATGAGTGGAGAACAGGAGGGCTTCTTAAAGAAAAACTAACAGGTCTGTGAGAGCCGGAATTCTTACTGGTTGGTAGGTGATCAAATACTTATGTCATGCAATAAAATGCTAATTAATTACTTAAAAATCATACAATGTGATATTCTGGATTTTTGTTTTAGATTCCGTCTCTCACAGTTGAAGTGTAACTATAATAAAAATTACAGACCTCTTCATGCTTTGTAAGTAGGAAAACCTGCTCTCCCCACTGTATAGCAACTGAGCCTGTGTATAGTTACTGAGCCTGTGTATAGTTACTGAGCCTGTGTATAGTTACTGAGCCTGTATATAGCTACTGAGCCTGTATATAGCTACTGAGCCTGTATATAGCTACTGAGCCTGTATATAGCTACTGAGCCTGTATATAGCTATTGAGGCTGTATATACAGTGCCTTGCGAAAGTATTCGGCCCCCTTGAACTTTGCGACCTTTTGCCACATTTCAGGCTTCAAACATAAAGATATAAAACTGTATTTTTTTGTGAAGAATCAACAACAAGTGGGACACAATCATGAAGTGGAACGACATTTATTGGATATTTCAAACTTTTTTTTAACAAATCAAAAACTGAAAAATTGGGCGTGCAAAATTATTCAGCCCCTTTACTTTCAGTGCAGCAAACTCTCTCCAGAAGTTTAGTGAGGATCTCTGAATGATTCAATGTTGACCTAAATGACTAATGAGGATAAATACAATCCACCTGTGTGTAATCAAGTCTCCGTATAAATGCACCTGCACTGTGATAGTCTCAGAGGTCCGTTAAAAGCGCAGAGAGCATCATGAAGAACAAGGAACACACCAGGCAGGTCCGAGATACTGTTGTGAAGAAGTTTAAAGCCGGATTTGGATACAAAAAGATTTCCCAAGCTTTAAACATCCCAAGGAGCACTGTGCAAGCGATAATATTGAAATGGAAGGAGTATCAGACCACTGCAAATCTACCAAGACCTGGCCGTCCCTCTAAACTTTCAGCTCATACAAGGAGAAGACTGATCAGAGATGCAGCCAAGAGGCCCATGATCACTCTGGATGAACTGCAGAGATCTACAGCTGAGGTGGGAGACTCTGTCCATAGGACAACAATCAGTCGTATATTGCACAAATCTGGCCTTTATGGAAGAGTGGCAAGAAGAAAGCCATTTCTTAAAGATATCCATAAAAAGTGTTGTTTAAAGTTTGCCACAAGCCACCTGGGAGACACACCAAACATGTGGAAGAAGGTGCTCTGGTCAGATGAAACCAAAATTGAACTTTTTGGCAACAATGCAAAACGTTATGTTTGGCGTAAAAGCAACACAGCTGAACACACCATCCCCACTGTCAAACATGGTGGTGGCAGCATCATGGTTTGGGCCTGCTTTTCTTCAGCAGGGACAGGGAAGATGGTTAAAATTGATGGGAAGATGGATGGAGCCAAATACAGGACCAGTCTGGAAGAAAACCTGATGGAGTCTGCAAAAGACCTGAGACTGGGACGGAGATTTGTCTTCCAACAAGACAATGATCCAAAACATAAAGCAAAATCTACAATGGAATGGTTCAAAAATAAACATATCCAGGTGTTAGAATGGCCAAGTCAAAGTCCAGACCTGAATCCAATCGAGAATCTGTGGAAAGAACTGAAAACTGCTGTTCACAAATGGTCTCCATCCAACCTCACTGAGCTCGAGCTGTTTTGTGGGAAAAAATGTCAGTCTCTCGATGTGCAAAACTGATAGAGACATACCCCAAGCGACTTACAGCTGTAATCGCAGCAAAAGGTGGCGCTACAAAGTATTAACTTAAGGGGGCTGAATAATTTTGCACGCCCAATTTTTCAGTTTTTGATTTGTTAAAAAAGTTTGAAATATCCAATAAATGTCGTTCCACTTCATGATTGTGTCCCACTTGTTGATTCTTCACCAAAAAAAAACAGTTTTATATCTTTATGTTTGAAACCTGAAATGTGGCAAAAGGTCGCAAAGTTCAAGGGGGCCGAATACTTTCGCAAGGCACTGTAGCTACTAGAGGTTGACCGATTTATGATTTTTCACCGCCGATACCGATTATTGGAGGACCAAAAAAAGCAGATACCGACTCACAATTGGCCTAGCGTCGTCCGGGTTAGGGAGGGTTTGGCCGGTAGGGATATCCTTGTCTCATCGTGCACTAGCAACTCCTGTGGCGGGCCGGGCGCAGTGCACTCTAACCAGGTCGCCAGGTGTACAGTGTTTCCTCTGACACATTGGTGCGGCTGGCTTCCGGGTTGGATGCGCGTTGTGTTAAGAAGCAGTGCGGCTTGGTTGGGTTGTGTATCGGAGGACGCGTGGCTTTCGACCTTCATCTCTCCTGAGTCCGTACGGGAGTTGTAGCGATGAGACAAGATACCACGAAAAGGGGATACAACTTTTTTTAATTTTTTTTAAACAAGCCAATACCGATTAATCGGCAGATTTTTATTTTTTACATTTAAAAAAATATATATATAAATAAAAGAGAACTTACAAATAAATAACTATTTAACATTATTATTTTTTTTTAATGGGGATAATTACAACAATACTGAATGAACACTTATTTTAACTTAATATAATACCTTTGACTATTGGATGTTCTTATAGGCACTTTAGTATTGCCAGTGTAACAGTATAGCTTCCATCGCTCTCCTTGCCGCTACCTGGGCTCGAACCAGGAACACATCGACAACAGCCACCCTCGAAGCAGCGTTACCCATGCAGAGCAAGGTGAACAACTACTCCAAGTCTCAGAGCGAGTGACGTTTGAAATGCTATTAGCGCGCACCCGCTAACTAGCTAGCCATTTCACATCGGTTACACCAGTCTAATCTCGTGAGTTGATAGGCATGAAGTCATAAACAGCGCAAATCTTGAAGCATTGCGAAGAGCTGCTGGCAAAACGCACGAAAGTACTGTTTGAATGAATGCTTACGAGCCTGCTGGTGCCTACCATCGCTCAGTCAGACTGCTCTATCAAATCATAGACTTAATTATAACATAATAACACACAGAAATACGAGCCTTAGGTCATTAATATGGTTGAATCCGTAAACTATCATTTCGAAAACAAAACGTTTATTCTTTCAGTGAAATATGGAACCGTTCCGTATTTTATCTAACGGATGGCATCCCTAAGTCTAAATATTGCTGTTACATTCCACAACCTTCAGTGTTATGTCAATTTTATAAAATTCTGGCAAATTAATTCGCAATGAGCCAGGCTGCCCAAACTGTTGCATATACCCTGACTCTGTGTGCAATGAACGCAAGAGAAGTGACAATTTCACCTGGTTAATATTGCCTGCTAACCTTTCTTTTAGCTAAATATGCAGGTTTAAAAATGTATACTTCTGTCTATTGATTTTAAGAAAGGAATTGATGTTTATGGTTAGATACACTTTGGAGCAACAACAGTCCTTTTTCGCGAATGTGCACCGCATCGATTATATGCAACGCAGGACACGCTAGATAAACTAGTAATATCATCAACTAGTGATTATGATTGTTTTTATAAGATAAGTTTAATGCTAGCTAGTAACTTACCTTGGCTTCTTATTGCATTCGTGTAACAGGCAGGCTCCTCGTGAGGCAGGTGGTTAGAGCGTTGGACTAGTTAACTGTAAGGTTGCAAGATCGAATCCCCGAGCTGACAAGGTAAAAATATGTCGTTCTGCCCCTGAACAAGGCAGTTAACCCACTGTTCCTAGGCAGTCATTGAAAATAAGAATGTGTTCTTAACTGACTTGCCTCATTTAAATAAAGGCGTCCAAAAATACCAATTTCCGATTATGAAAACTTGAAATCGGCCCTAATTAATCGCCCATTCCGATTTAATCGGTCGACCTCTAGTAGCTACTGAGTCTGGTACTGAGCCTATATATAGCTACTGACCCTGTATGTAGCTACTGACCCTGTATGTAGCTTGCTTAATATCTCATGTTCTGTTCTACTTGACTTTTTTAAATAAAAACATGTATAGTACTACCAACATTAATTACTGAATTGTTGGGAAAGAGCAAGCAAGCAAAGTAATTTCACTGTACTTGTGCATGTGCCATTGAAACTTGATTTGTCCACATGGCTAAGTCAACCATAGAATTAGGAATTGGAAGTTAAAATTGTTATTTCCTCTTGATAATTAGTAAATGTGTGTTTTGTGCAGTTGCACTGCTGTGGAGTGGAAAGTTACACGGACTGGAACACAACAAAGTACTTCAAAGACCAAGGCATCCCTGACAGCTGTTGCAAAGAGAACACTGTCTGCCCTGTTGAGGACCTCAAGGACCTTGACAGGGCTCGCGACTTGGTGTATCACCCGGTGAGAGCACTGCCGCATATCATTATCAATCATATCATACAGAATTATGTCAGAGCTGTGGTTCATAGTTTACCAGTCTTTTAGGCTAAGTATTGCCAGTCCAGTATGCGCAATGAACAGCTATAACCTTGTGAAACCATATTTATTTTCCTTCTGCTTAACATGTTTTAGGGCTGCTTCACGAAGGTGACCACTTTGATGGAGTCTAACCTGGGGATCATTGCCGGAATGTCTTTTGGAATTGCATTCTTCCAGGTACATCCACTGAAGAGCCTTTATTTGATATTGGCCTGTAGGCATAATAATCTCTAGGGGAGAAAATATACAATGTTATTACCAGTAGCATAGATCTTGAAATGTTGTTAGATCATCAAGAAAATTATAGATGTCCCTTTTTCTTTTAAAACATGAAGTGAGTGCATGTCAATTTTGTCTTCACATCCTAATTGAAACTCTTAACTTTCTTCCTAGCTCATTGGGGTGTTCTTGGCCTGCTGCTTGTCTCGATACATCACCAACAACCAGTACGAGATGGTCTAGCAGTGTCCTTTCACAGGTAGTACCCTACATGGACTAGTACTGGGGGATCCCATGCCTCATATTGTTATTGAAGTCATGTCTTTAGAGTGCCCAAAATGTACATGTTATTGTCACACAGTACACTATACTGGAACCCCTGCACTTGGTTTGGTCACTTAAGTTGCTGTGTACCAGCTTCTTGATTCTCCCTCTATGGACGAGAGCATTTTCATGTAAGGAAATGCCTCCCTCTCCACATCAGATATAGTATTCATTACCCAGGAAGGTGATCATGTTGAAATGTGGTACAGTGTATCAGTAATATGCTCAACAGATGAGTAAGACCAGTGGCTGAAATCCCCAACCTGATGTAACATTGATTAGTGTTATATCAGGTTCATTTCATATTTTTTTTAAACAGCAACTGCATTGTTGGTTAAAAGGGCTTGTTGTATTTGGCACATGTGACAATACAATTATATTGTTGATGCACCAATCAAACACATGGGAATGTTAATGACTACAACCCTTCTAACATGTCATTTGTCTTTAGAATTTTTGTTTTACATTTTTTTGCAGGTCACTAACAGGCAGGTCATGACGCACACCGACTCAAAGGGAACGCGCATAGTTTTAATCCTTGGTCTATGTGTAATGGTTCTGTCATTTCAGAATTCACTCTCGCTGACACTCACTTTTCAATGGCAACCAGACTGAAGGGAAAAAGTTATTGGAAACCATAAGGGATCGATTTCTGCAGTTCTCCATCGTTTTGATTAAGCTTTGTCTTGCTAAGGCTAGTGGAATACAGTTTGTGCTTGAATGTTCATTTGGGATTCACAGACTTTATAAATGTAATATTTTTCATTCATTGTCTGTTTTAATGTTATTATAAATGACATATGTATTGCAATTTATTTGGTGAGCTTAGCAAAAATATTAATGTTTGTTATGTCCATATTCATTTCATTCTTCATCATAATTGCTGCCGTCATATTCTAGTTATATGGCATCTTGTGGTTAGGGATCTTACTGTAGTCTGCTATTTTCATGTTCAGCATTACAGTGACTGTAGTAGTGACTAATAAGGCCATCTGTAACACCACAGTAACTTCCATCCATCTCTTCTGTGGAGACGGGGAGAAAAGTATTGGAAGTTGTGTAGTAGCCTTTGCGGGTAGAGGGATGGATTGCATGCTGTGGACACTTAGTTTAATAGAGAAGAGAACAATTATACACCACCATGATTCTCGTGGGAACGTAAAGGTGTTTTATAAGCCTTTCGTGTGATTTACTGTAACTTTGGTGTGCAAGTCTTATGTTCACGTTTTCAAAAAATATGCATTTCCTCAGATGAAAACAATTGTCAGTGTTAATGGTTGTTGATTTGTGGAAACCGCATGTAAAATACTTGAAAAATAATAATAAAGGTACCGAAACTCTTTAAAACAACTGGGTCGCATTCGAATGAGACTGTTTTTCGAAGGTCTACCTTGTATTGTTTTTTTATTGAAGGAAAAGGAATGAACTGAATATACCTGGGGTGTTTTCACTAGGAACGGAATGATATGGAAAGGGGCCTACCTGACCTCATCAAATAGAAAGTTGTTTGCGTTGCAAAATGGTGACTCCCATATGGACACAGTTACTGCATGAGTTGTGTGACAGACATACTGTTGGAATGGCGAGGATTTAAACGGTATCTACAGCTGCCCTCAGTGCAGAAATACATTTACCCCAATGTCTGTGCTGAACATTTTTATGATGGTGGGGGTTATGGAGAAACTAATGATCAGTCTCCCAAGTATCTTTGAAAGGTAACTGTTATGCTAGACCCGGACGACGACGAGTGGGATTTCTGCCTCGTGAAGAAACAAAAAGTTGTCAAGTCCTGCCTAATTTGAGTCGCCTCGTTTCGTGAAACTCATCTCAAGCATCAACATCAAGTTCCCGGCTTGATGAAGCATAGGCCTACCCTGTTCGACGCCGGTTAAGAACATTTGCCCTCATTACAATTAAGTGCTTGAAATGTATGTCATTGTGATCACTGCATCTGTTCTCCGTGAATCAACACCACGGTCATATGGTTGTTTCAGCAGCAGCAGAGGGCTGGGCAACAGGTAAGGGTAGAACTGATTTGCGATGCTAAATCTTTATATCATAACTTCTGTGCTAGTCATCCCTGTTACCTTGTTGTTTTTTCAAAATATATGGATACCATAAAATGCTGACTTTGTTTTTATCATGCAGAAAACGTTGAGGGAGATGGACTACATACCAGCAGAGGGCACAGGAAAGCAAGAGAATGAAGTAAAATAACTGAGACCTGCCTTGGGAGTGTCTCACGGTGAGTATTCTGACCTGGGCCTGTATTCACAATTGTGTCTCAGAGTATGAGTGCTGATTTAGGACCTCCCCTGTTATATATTCTAGACTAAATCTGATTGATTGCTATTTTGTTTTTGTAACCACTGGTCCTCTGTAGCTCATTTGGTAGAGCATGGTGCAATGCCAGGATAGTAGGTTCGTTTCTAGGACCACCCATACTTAAAATGTATGCATGACTAAGTCGCTTGCTCAATAACATATAAAATGTATCTTTGTTATAAGGCGTGAGGTTATAGTTGACTCTCCTTCACAGTGACAGATGTCCAGGTTGTTCAGTTCCCAAGACCAGAGAGGAGTTCTGGACATAATACATGTTTTGGCGCACACACCCAGTCTCCCTCAGATAAACTTTGTGCAATATTACACACCCATGAACTAACACACCTATAGGCCCCAAGCTCTCCTCATCCCTTAACTTAAACATCCTGAGTTAATGCCTGAACTTAACCTTAAACACTTTGAAATTTGACGTTTGAGAAACATGGATGAACGTCTAATTCGGACGTGAGACTGTGAGAGCTGGTAGGGCTTAACGTTGGCCTTCGAGAGGTGAATTAAATTGACTTATTAGATGATATGTTGTATATATTTTGTCAATATGAATATAATTCGAATGCCACGACATTATCTTTCTCCCTGAACAGATTTCATCCAGCTGACAGTGGATGCCAGCACAGCAAATAGGCATCTCATTCTGTCTGGGGACAAGAAGGAAGTGTCATTCGGCTCATATGGTTCACCTAAGCCTTCCACAGAGCTTTTCATCTCCTAAAGCTCTGTGCAGAGAGGGCCTCCAATGACGTTATTACTGGGAGGCTAACTGGGAAGGCTGTGTCGTACTTAGGCATTAGTAGGGTGTCTTGAAGGTTGGACTACTCTAGGTCCAGCTACGAGTTCTACAGGTATAGCTTTGGTTACTCTTTCATGCACAATTTAAAATAAAAAAATATATATATATATATATATTTCTTATTTCACTTTATTTAACCAGGTAGGTCAGTTGAGGACAAGTTCTCATTTATAACTGCGACCTGGCCAAGATGAAGCAAAGCAGTGCGACACAAACAACCATGCGAAGTTACACATTTCGAAGACCTTAGAAAGGCAGGGTAGGATAGATATAGGTCTGTAACAGTTTGGGTCTAGGGTGTCTTCCCCTTTGAAGAGGGGGATGGCCGCGACAGCTTTCCAATCTTTGGGGATCTCAGACGATACGAGAGGTTGAACAGGCTAGTAATAGGGGTTGCAACAATTGCGGCGGATCATTTTAGAAAGAGAGGGTCAAGATTGTCTAGCCCAGCTGATTTGTAGGGGTCCAGATTTTGCAGCTCTTTCAGAACATCAGCTATCTGGATTTGGGTGAAGGAGAAATAGGGTGGCTTGGGAAAGTTGCTATGGGGAGTGCAGAGCTGTTGACCGGGGTAGGGGTGGCCAGGTGGAAAGCATGGCCAGCCGTAGAAAAATGCTTTTTGAAATTCTCAATTACCGTGGATTTATAGGTGGTGACAGTGTTTGCTAGCCTCAGTGCAGTGGGCAGCTGGAAGGAGGTGCTCTTATTCTCCATGGACAATACTGTGTCCCAAAACTCTTTGTAGTTTGTGCTACAGGATGCAAATTTCTGTTTGAAAATGCTAGCCTTTGCTTTCCTAACTGCCTGTGTATATTGGTTCCTAACTTCCCTGAAAAGTTGCATTTCGCGGGGGCTATTCAATGCTAATGCAGTACGCCACAGGAGGTTTTTGTGCTGGTCAAGAGCAGTCAGGTCTGGAGTGAACCAAGGGCTATATCTGTTCCTGGTTCTAATTTTTTTTGAATGGGGCATGCTTATTTAAGATGGTGAGGAAAGCACTTTTAAAGAATAACCAGGCATCTAGTTTAGATTTTAGGACGGCCGGGGTGTTAAGCATATCTCAGTTTAGGTCACCTTAACAGTACAAACTCTGAAGATATTCACATATGGTGTCCAGGGCACAGCTGGGGGCTGAGGGGGGTCTGTAACAAGCGGCAACAGGGAGAGACTTATTTCTGGAAAGGTGGATTTTTAAAAGTAGAAGCTTGAACTGTTTGGGCACAGACCTAGATCGTATGACAGAACTCTGCAGGCTGTCTCTGCAGTAGATTGCAACTCCACCCCCTTTGGCAGTTTTATCTTGGCGGGAAATGTTGTAGTTGGGGATGGAAATTTCAGAATTTTTGGTGGCCTTCCTAAGTCAGGATTCAGACATGGGTAGTACATCAGGGTTGGTTGGAGTGTGCTAAAGCAGTGAAAAAAATACATTTAGGGAGGATGCTTCTGATGTTAACGTGCATGAAACCAAGGATTTTACTGTTACAGAAGTCAACTGAAGGTTGACTTCAGTTCTAGCACAAAATTTTTTGGCCTCAGCCCCTCACAATCACGAAAATAAAGGCAAATCGGACTGTATCTTGATCACAAGGCTGGGACTCCATGGCCCTTCTCCACAAAGTCCAAACTACCTTTACCCAGCCACTCTTCCCTGGATTTAGTGTAATCTGAAACAACTTTTAAAGCTAGAATCCTTAATTGAAACAAACAATAACTCTGTTTATTATTTAGCTGAGGGATGGGGCTGGAGAAATGTAACCACTCTCAAATTCATAGACAGTTATGGAAGCAAGGACTGGCCATCCATGGTAGCAAAATTATTGTTTTAACCATGTTTTAAAAAACAGGAAGAATAAGATTGACAAGCATCAGTTTGGTAAAAGAAAAACATATTTACCCTGTCATGTGTATATTGATTAATTATTACTGAGTGTTGTTTACATTGTCTACAAACTTTGGAGTAAAACATACTTATATTTTGGTGTTTGTTGGGGTACGAAATGTCAAGGCTCAGGAGAAGACCCAGATGCGGACAGTTTTGTAGTAACAAAAGTTTATTACAAAAACGGGGGCAGGCAAACGACAGTAGTCCAGATCAGAGTCCGAAAGGTACAGAATGGCAGACAGGCTCAGGGTCAGGGCAGGCAGAGGTCAGTAATCCAGGTTGTGTGACAAGGTACAGAACGACAGGCAGGGTCATGGCAGGCAGAATGGTCAAAAACCGGGAAAGATAGAAAAAAGGATCATGGGAAAAAATGCTGGTAGGCTTGACGAAACAAAACGAACTGGCAACAGACAAACAGAGAACACAGGTATAAATACACTGGGGATAATGAGGAAGATGGGCGACACCTGGAGGGGGGTGGAGACAAGCACAAAGACAGGTGAAACAGATCAGGGTGTGACACAAGACATTTCTAAGTTATATTGTTTAAAAATAAATGGATGTATATAATTAATGTATATGTTCAAAAATGCACACCGAGTGTACAAAACATTAAGGACAACATCCTAATATTCGCTGTGAAAAAACAAGGAGAAAATGGAACGTGGATGTAAAATTGTAAAGTAGTTACTGTGTTGAATGAAAAATACTATTTACGTCCTGTTTCCCAGAGAGATTGAAGGCTTGTGCTGTGTAAGAGTTATGTTAATAAAGGAAGAAGCACACAGCAAAGAGGGAGTGTGAAGGTACAGTATATTTGACTGTTTGTGGAAGGTAGCCAGTGCAAGTACTGTTTACACCAAAAATATACAGCAGACATTCTGTTCTTTTTTTCATTTGGTTTTGTGTTGGGCATGTAGCCTCATTTGTCTACATTTTTTTAAATATATAAAGGTTGATTAATATGCTACTACTGTATATTAATAAGCTACTATGTTTTCATTGTCAATTAACTCAAGACACCCTGGATCTATACTGAACAAAAATCTAAACGCAATATGCAACAACTTCAAAGATTTTACTGAGTTACAGTTCATATCAGGAAAAAAGGAAATTTAGATAAATAAATTAGGCCCTAATCTATGGATTTCACATGACTGGGAATATAGATCTGCATCTGTTGGTCACAGATACCTTAAAAAAGAAGTAGGGGCGTGAATCAGAAAACCAGTCAGTATCTGGTGTGACCACCATTTGTCTCATGCAGCTCGACACGTCTCCTTCACATAGAGTTGATCAGGCTGTTGATTGTGGCCAGTGGAATGATGTCCCACTCCTCTTCAATGGCTGTGTGTCGTCGCTGGATATTGGCGGGAACTGGAACAGAGATTCCCAAATGTGCTCAATGGGTGACATCTGGTGAGTATGCAGACCATGGAAGAACTGGGACATTTTCAGCTTCCAGGAATTGTGTACAGATCCTTGCAACATGGGGCCATTCATTATCATGCTGAAACATGGTGATTATGGCGGCAGATGAATGGCACGACAATGGGCCTCAGGATCTTGTTACGGTATATCTGTACATTGAAATTGCTATTGATAAATTGCAATTATGTTCGTTGTCCTTAGCTTATGCCTGCCAATACCATATCCCCACCGCCACCATGGGGCACACTGTTCACAATGTTGACATCAGCAAACCGCTCTTCCACACGATGCCATACATGTGGTCTGGTTGGAAATACTGCCAAATTCTCTAAAAACGATGTTGCTTATGGTAGAGAAATTAACATTCAATTCTCTGGCAACAGCTCTGGTGGACATTCCTGCAGTCGGCATGCCAATTGCACGCTCCCTCAAAACATTGTTACAAAACTGTAAATTATAGAGTGGCCTTTTATTGTCCCCAGCACAAGGTGCACCTGTGCAATGATCATGCTGTTTAATCAGCTTCTTGATATGCCACACCTGTCAGGTGGAAGGATTATCTTGGAGAAGGAGAAATGCTCACTAACAGGAATGTAAACAAATTTGTGCACAAAATTTGAGAGAAATAAACTTTTTGTGCGTATGGATCATTTCTGGGATCTTTTATTTCAGGTCATGAAACATGGCACCAACACTTTACATGTTGCGTTTTTGTTCAGTGTCTGTATTGGTATTTCTGTCTCAGCCATGTGAACCCATGTCCTGTTCCTGTTTGTGTTCCCTACCCATCTTCTTTGCACACTTGTGTGTATATGGTGTGTAGATCTGAAATGGTCAGTAGTAAAAAAAAAAAAACAGTACACTTAGAATAGAACGTTAAGACATTTTTCTAATGCAAAGGGAACTGAAAGCATGCATAGTTAATGAACAGATTTGTAATCTCTTCGTTGTGAGTCTTTTGTCAGGTTAACTTCTAATTAATATGCAATCAGTTCCCTTAAAGAGGGCTGAATGTGAACGAACACATTGTCTGCTTAGGTTCCCTCTTTCACTTCTGTTTTGATTGTATCCCCCAAGCTACAGTACAGTATAAATACATGGTTTGAGGGAGGCTTATTCAGAGCAACTACAATATCTTGGTGATGTATGTGATGGTTCTGCAGCATATTTATTCCATATGAATTCAATCCCTTTCTGACCGCATCCCCTTTGATTTGAACGAAACCTTCCCTACATGTTTGCCCATAGTAGAAGTGGTCAGAAAGATACCTTTTGGACCTGAATGCCAAAACACTCAGGAGATAAAGGTGCTCAAAGTTTACCCATTTTGCATACCCCACCCTACCATGAGACATGTCTTCATCTGTCACGCCCTGACCATAGAGAGCTGTTTATTCTCTATGTTGGTTACGTCGGGGTGTGATTAAGAGTGGTTTATCTAGGGGAATAATATGTCTGTTGGACTGGTATGGTTCCCAATCAGAGGCAGCTGTTTATCGTTGTCTCTGATTGGGGATCATATTTAGGCAGCCATTTCCCCATTGTGCTTTGTGGGATCTTGTCTAGGTATAGTTGCCTGTGAGCACTACTCTGAGCGGCACGGTTCGTTTGTTCGCGTTATTGTTTTTGTTAAGTTTCTCTTCCAAATAAAAGGATGGAAACATTCTGCATCTTGGTCCACTCCTTATAACGATCGTGATATCATCACTGAAAAAGATAAACAGTTTCAAATGATATCAAACTCTTCAAACAGGGTTGTCAAATTACTTTTTCATTCTTTAAAAAAAAACAACTAATCATTTAATTTTGACCAGACAGCATCAGATAGATGGGCTACATGTACAGAGACAGATGGGCACTATTTTGCTCGCTTGGATGCATTCTCTATTGAGATACTTCAGTTTAGTTTATTCATTCGACCATTTAAAAAAACAAGCACACAAAAAACTTGAAACGCCATACATTAGTACATTAGTACATTAGTAAAAGCATTGAGGATAACACACAATACATTCTGGGACTTATTTCTGTTGTGGTCCTCAGCATTTTGCGAATTGAAGGAAAATTCTGAAACACAGAGACAAAATATTATAACAATTTTTGTATTGGTCAAATTTGGGGGGGAATCCTGGCTTCCCTTGGCATCCACGAATACACATCACTGCTACCTCTTAGAAACCCATTCTGGTTGCATAAAGATTTGTGTAATTGTCCTGCTGAAAAATACAACACTATCCCAGGAGTAAGTATTACATTTTTTATCTGGGCTTTGCTCCTTTAATATTTATTTTGATTCTGACAAACTTCCCAGTCCCTGCTGGTGACAAGCATACCAATACCTATTCCTAATATTGCTTGAAAATCAGAGAACAGGTTTGAATATTGCTGTCCATCAATGACTCCCAAACAAATTGAATGAGCTTGAGCATTTTTGACAAAAACAATGGATAAATGTTGCCCTAAGAATCTTATTCTAAATGATTCACAGCTGTAATGGCTGCCAAAGGTGTTTCCACCAAGAATGAACTCTGAGGTGTGAAGACACGCAATCAAGACATATTT